>NW_006408522.1:43447435-43462525 GCF_000296735.1 Chrysochloris asiatica
TCAAAAATGAAATGGGACACAGAAATCTATATTCTAGGCACTAGTGTGCAGAAATAGACTGGTATTGACCTTTTTGAATCTGATAAAGTTATGATTTACTATGCTGAGAATGACAAATTCAGGAGGAATGGCATCACATTAATTATTAAAAAGAACATTTCAAGAAATATCTTGAAATATAATGTTGTCTATGATAGGTTAGTATCCAGACACCTAAAAGGAAGACCAGTTAATATGAATATTATTCATATTTATGTACCAACCACTAAAGCCAGTGATGATGAAACTGAAGAATTCTACAAACTGAAATCAATCAAACATACCATCAAGATATATTGATAATTACTGATGGTTGGGATACAAAGGTGGGAAACAAAGAATAAGGATCAGTAGTTGGAAAATATGGCCTTGGTGATATAAAAGATGCTGGAGACCAAATGATAGAATTTTACGTGACCAATGACTTATTCATTGCAAATACCTTTTCTAAACAACATGAAAGATGACTATACACATGAACCTCACCAGATGGAATATATAAAAATCAAATTGACTATATTTGTGGAAAGAGATAGTGGAAAAGCTCCATGTCATAACCCAAAACAAGACCTGGGACAGACTGTAGAACAGACCATCATTGCTTGCATGTAAGTTCAGGCTAAAGCCCCCCAAAATTAAATCAAGTCCATAAGAACCAAAAATTTACATGTTACAGATACCACCTGAGTTTAGAGAGCATCTGAAGAACACATTTGATGTATTAGACACTAATGACCAAAAACCAAAAATGTTGTAGGATGGTATCAAAAGCATCATCCAGGAAGAAAACAAAAGGTCGTTAATAAGATAAGAAAGAAGGAAAAGACCAAAATGGACATGAAAAGAGACTCTGAAATTTGCTCTCCAGTGTTGTTGTTGTTATGTGCCGTGGAGTCTGCTCCAACTCCTAGCAACCCTGCACAGAGTTTCCGAGGCTGTAAATCTTTATGGGAGCAGAAAGCCTCATCTTTCTCCTGCGGAACAGCTGGTAGTTTCAAACTGCTGACCATGAGGTTAGCAGCCCAATTCATAACCACTACACTACCAGAGCTCTCTAGCATAGAACTGCTAAAACAAATGAAAGAAATGAGGAACTAAAAGAGCTGAGCAGAAAATTTCAAGAAAACAAAGTCAAGTATTATAATGAAATGTGCAAAGACCTGGAATTAATAAAAGCAAAAGGGAAGAATATATTCAGCATGTCTGAAGCTAAATGAACTGAAGAAAAAAATCATGACTCAGCATGAAATATTGAAGGATTCTGTGGGCAAAATATTGAATGATGCAGAAAGCATCAAAAGAAGATGGAAGAAATACAGTCACTATGCCAAAGAGAAATAGTCGATGTTCAACCGTTTCTAGTGACAGCATATTATCAAGAGTCAATGGCACTGAAGGAAGAAGTTCAAGTGCACTCAAGGCATTCACAAAGAAAAAGGCTCTGCCTATTGATGGAATACAAATTGAAACCTTTCAACAAACTGATACAGCACTGCAGGTGCTCATTCATCTATGCCAAGAAATTTAGAAGACTTGGTCAACTGATTGGAAAAGATCCATATTTGTGCCCATACGAAAGAGAGGTGACCAAACAGAATGCATATATCATAGTACAATATCATTAATATAACATGCAAGTAAAATTTTGCTCAAGATAATTCAAATACAGCTACAACAGTACATTGACAGGGAACTGCCAGAGGTTCAAGTCAAATTCAGATGAGGACATGGAATGAGAGATATCATTGCTGATGTCAGGTGAAACTTGGCTGAAGGCAAAGAACACCTGAACAATGTTTACCTGTACTTTATTGACTATGCAAATGCTTTAGACTTTGTGGACTGTGACAAAGTAAGCATAACATTGCAAAGAATGGGTATTCCAGTACACTTAATTTTAATCACAAGGAACCTGTACTTAGAACATGAGACAGTTGTTCAAACAGAACAAGGGACATGGAACGGTTTAAAATCTGGAAAGGTGTGTTCCAGGATTGTAGTCTTTCACCATATTTACTCAATCTGTATGCTGAGCAAATAATCTGAGAAGCTGGGTTATATGAAGAAGAACACAACATCAGGAGTGAAGGAACATTCATTAACAACCTGTGCTATTCAGATGATACAACCTTGTTTGCTGGAAGCTAAGAAGACTTAAAATACTAACTAATGAAGATCAAAAGACCAAAGCCTTCAGAATGGGTTGTGCCTCAATGTAAAGTAAACGAAAATCCTTACCAATGGACCAATAAATAATATCATGATAAATGGAGAAAAGATTGAGATAGTCCAAGACTTCATTTTGCTTGGATCCACTATCAACACTAATGGAAGCAAAAGTCAAGAAATCAAAGTAAGTATTGCTTTAGGCAAATCTGCTGCACAAGACTTTATTAACTTGTCCAAGAGCAAAGATGTCATTTTGAGGATTAAGGTACGCCTGACCCAAACTATGGCATTTTCAACAGCCTCATATGCATGTGAAAAGTGGATGATGAATAAGGAAAACCATCAGAGAATTGATTCATTTACATTATTGTGTTGGAGAAGAATATTTAAAGTATTATGGACTGCAAGAAGAACAAATAAATCTCTGTTGGAAGAAGTACAGCCAGAATGATCCTTAGAAGCCAGGATGGCGAGACTTTGTCTTCCATTATAAAATTAATATATATTCAATGAAAACTTTGAATAAAGTTCTCATGCAAACATATATATGCATATGCATACTTACAAAACTATTAATCAATTACATTCATCTAAGCCTTACTGCATTTTGGTGTTAGCTTTTTCAATGCAATACTTTGGATTTTTGCTTGTTTACTTGTGTGTGTTGTTGTTATTAAGTGCCCTCATGTCTGTTCCAACTCATAGTGATCCCGTATAGGGTTTCTTATGTTAATCTTTGTTAAATCAGAAAGCCTCATTGTTCTCCTGCAGAGCGGCTGGCGGACTTGAACTGTGGACCTTGTGGCTCAAAGTCCTATGTTTATTATATGGAGCAGCTGCACTCCTATTTGCATATGTTGTTGTTGTTGTTAAATGCCATTGAGTCGGTCATAGCAACCCTGTATAGGGTTTCCAAGGAGCAGCTGGTGAGTTTGAACCACTGACCTTGTGGTTCAAACCGACCTTGCGGCTCAGTGCTTATCCTACAGCGCAACACCAGGACTAGGCCATCTGCATATACATCTGTGAAATATTGCATTAATGATACTGCAAATGGGATTTAAATGTTTAATTATGCTACTTTTTAAAAAAAATCTTTATTATTTTTAGAATGAAGCTATTTAGCAGAAGTGTTTTTTATACTTCAAGAAGAGTGCAGAGAGAGATGGAATGATATATAGATAGAAATATCTCTAGCCACCCTTTTTATAATTCATAAATAAAAAAGAAACTGTTCTTTAATTTCTGGCTAGGAGCACTATTCCAGTACTACTTCAGAAGTTGTTTTCATCTCTGTGTTACAATTAAGTCAGTATTTTTTCATGAATCATTCAGGACTGGATTGCAGTAAAGACAAAAATGAGAGACTGACAAACTGAAGGAATCTCCCATGGGCAGATAGGAATTGAGACAACTGTTTTCTGAGCAAGTAATTTCTGAGTCTTCTGGAGGAGGCTACCAGTTTAAAGAACACAGCAAGAATTGGTTCCCCAGAACACTCACATTGTCTGTGTCAACTTACCAGATCGCAGTCAGTGTTTCTACATTCTTACTTCTCTAGTAGACAGTATTGTCAGTGATTGGATTTTGTGAACTCCAGACTATTGTGTTTAACATATAGACTAATCTGTTTAGTTAAAGGACACTAGAAAAGTAAAAAAATAAAACTCTGAGTGCCAAACAAAACATAACACCTCTCCACCATTAAATCTAAATTGGGTCACCAGGAAATACATGGATGTAGTTGCATGCATAGAGGGGAAAGAGTAGTCATCAAATTTTTTAAAGATGAGTTTACAGGTGATTTGGGTTTTTGCTTCTTACATTTCTTGTCCACTATGAATAATACATGCAGAAAAACAGAATAATAGTTATTTTAAGGAACAACCTAGAAAGAGATTAAAACATAATTATATATCTATATATATACATATAGGAGCTCTGGTAGCATAGTGGTTACGAATCGGGCTGCGAACCTTAAGGTCAGCAGTTCGAAACTACCAGCCGCTCCGCGGGAGAAAGATGAGGCTTTCTACTCCCGTAAGGATTTACACCCTTGGAAACCCTGTACAGGGTCGCTATGGGTCGGACCCGACTTCATGGCACTTAACAACAACAACATAATAAAACCATTCAAACACCCAAAGGGTACACCCCGCTTGTCTGCCCCCCCAGCTGCCAGCACACAGCCCCTCTTCCTCCATGAGTCCAGAGCTCCCAGCCACTCCATCTCTCCACATCATTGTATCTGCCTCCATCTCTGGCGTCACTACTTCTCTAAATAGGGTCCCACACCCACACTTCTCCCTTGATGGTCCTGGACTGCAAGATCAACCGCTCCCTTCCTTTTATTGCAAAATGTCTACCTTTACATTTGCAACACCTACAGTCAGTCCTGATAGCAATTATTTACTATTGTACCATTAGAGTCTTAACCTCATCTCATTTCACCAGCCCCGTCCAGACAGGTTGGAAACCACTCAGTAGAGATTCTACCTTCTCCTGCACCCTCTGAAACTAGGCTTCCTCTTGAAAGCTTGTAAACCAGTCACTTTTTGCCTTTGTAGCTACCTCATTTTGGGTAGACAAAGTCTAAGTTGCCCATCTCTGTCAACCCTGTGTACCAACGGGGTGGGAATGATCCTTACTGTAAAGATTCGTTCCCTCTTTTGAGCTACTACACCCATAAGTATAGGCCATGTTCATCAAATTGTAGAGGATTATTCTTTTTTTCCTCTTCTTTCTTCTTCTAGTCGATTTCGATCATCCAGCCATTGAAGCCAGGTTAAATGAGTACTATCTGCAAGTATGAGTGTTCTTGTGCATCTCTCCTCACTTCGTATCAGTTGATGCTTCACTTTCCACTCTAGTCCTCTGTGGCCATATCCCTGTCCCTGGACCAAGGAGTCCCCAGGTCTCTCTATCCTACTTAGCCCATGCAAATCTGGCCACACTGCTGGCCAATCAGGTCTCAACCTGGGTTGACAGGATTGTCAGTGATTGGATTTTGTGATTAGACTTTCTATTGAAGGTGGTTAGACTTAGCTCACAACTTCACTGCTGTTTTTCCCCCACTTCCCCTTATCAGTAGACCAACATGATCACCAGCAAGACTACATGCCTGCTCGTGTATTCCCCTTAAGTCTCAGTCTTGGAAGGGGGTTTACCCTGAAGGGACCCAACCACTTGCCTTGATGGCTCCCAGACAAACAGCTTGCTTGTTCTTGTAGTAGTCAGTCAGACTGCCATTACTCTTTTGTATTTTTGCTGCTGGTTTTTCTTTCAAGAAGTATCTTCTGTTCTTCTAGCAGCTCCAGGCTGGTCTGCTTGTCCTTTCAAGTGGAAATTTCCTACCTCAGAAGATTCTGGATGCTGTTCAGGATTCCACCTATGGTCTTATGCAATGTAAAGGCTCTGCAGGAAGCCACCTTCACTGGGCAAGTTCTAGCCACATTTTAGGTATTCCAATCAGTTATAGACAGAAGACGGACTTATAAACTTTCTATGGTGATGTTTCCGACTATTTCATTCTCTCCCCTTCAAGTGTCTATTTTACAATAGTAAGCAAGGGAAAACAAGATTCAAAAGGTAGCCAAGCATCTTAATATCATTTGCCCCCTTTTACCCATTCAAACCATGCACCAATCCCTGTGTCCCAGAGCCCTATTGTTCCAAGGTTGAACATACATCTCTATTAACCTCTTTCCAATTTAGCCCATGTAAACCTACCTAAATGTTCGCTAATCTGCGTTGTTCTTCCATTCTCCTCCCGCTTCTTTTGTATTGCTCCCTCCCCCAGCACCCAAACTATCCTGTGTCTATTCCGTACCCTGTGCTCCACCTTCCTTTCCCTCTCTTCATCCCACCCCCTACACCCTGGTAACCAGTAAATATTTTTTCCCCTTTTAATGTGGGTACTTTCTCTTAAGCATTTACAGTAATGGTCCTATGCAGCATTTCTCCTTTTGTGACTGACTAATTTCACTCAGCATAGTGTCCTCAATGTTCATCCATGTTATATGGTGGCTTGCAGCTTCCTTATTATTCTTCAAGGTAGCATAATATTCCATTTTGTGTATGTACCAAAGTTTGTTTAGCCAGTCTTCCATTGATGGGCACTTATGCTGTCTCCATCTTTTTGCTATTGTAAATAGTGCTGCTATGAACATTGGTGTACATATATCTACTCATGTTATGGTTCATATTTCTTGTGGATAAATACCAAGTAGAAGAATTTCTGGATCATAAGGTATTTCTATTTCCAACTTTCTGAGGAAGCGCCATACTGTTTTCTTGAGTGGTTGGACCATTTTGCAATCCCACCAGGAGCTAAAGGGGATAGAGGTAAATAATGATATACATACAACCTTGAACAATAGTGCTCTGGGATTTAACAATCCCAGTCTCTCTGCATTCTTGCCAACATTATTGTCCTCTCCTTTTTTGATCTTCACTGTTGTTGCTGTAGTCAGATTTTAACTAAGCCAGTAACTGAAGTCTTTGTCCCTAAAACTCTTGATTTGTAAGTAAGGCCCATGTAGCCCAAATTAGCAATCATGAAATTTTTCTATGTATTACCTTATACTGCACTGAATTACTAACCACAAGGTTGATGGTTCAAAACTACCAGATGCTCCTTGGAAAACCCTATACAGGATCACTATGATCAGAATTGACTCAACAGCACTTAACAAGAGTCATCATCACCAGTTTCAAGTAAACTAACTTGGATTTTTGAGAGACGAGACAGAGAAGAAAAGTCTAATTCTCAGAGTAGGTGGGAAAGATTTTTTTTTCCCTCTTTGATTGTTTTGTTTTGTTTGTGAATTGAGTGAAGGTTTACAGACAAGATCATCCAATTTACATTCAACAAATCCTACTCTTTGTTTCATCTCAATGATTGCAATCCTTTCTATGCAACAACAGCTGTCATCTTCCTACCTGTATCCCACTCTTCTTGCCACACCCATTCAGCCTGTGTCTCTGTGCAAGTATCTACATACAGAACACTATTGTTCAAGGTTGTATGTATATCATCATTTACCTCTATCCCTTTTAGTTCCTGCATACTTCCTTTTGTCTTAACCTGTCTTTATCACTCTTCTGCCAACCTCCTTCTTATACACTGCCCTCCCCCTTCCTGTCACACAAGTTAACATGTGTCTACCCTCTAGCCAGTGAATTATCTCCTTTCCCTCCCACCTCTGGTAAACATCAAAGTTAAGTTTCTTTTAGTATGAAAACATTTTCTTGAGGTTTTGCAATAGTGGTCTCATACAATATTTGTCCTTTTGTGACTGATTTATTTCACTCAGCATAATGTCCTCCAGGTTCATCTACATTATGAGGTGTTTCACAGATTCATCATAATTCTTCAACATTGTATAGTATTCCATTGCATGTATGTACCAAAGTCTGTTTATCCACTCTTCCATTGATGGGTATTTAGGTTGTCTCCATCTTTTTGCTATTGTGAATAGTACTGCAATGGACATCGGTGTGCATCGTGTCCTGGCTCTTATTTCTTGTGGATATATACCAAGAAGTGTAGCATTGTGGGCTAATGCATCAGACTGCAAAGTTGTTTGAACTGTAAGGTCGGAGGTTCAAGCTCACCAGCTGCTCCTTGGAAACCCTATACAGGGTCGCTATGTGTCGGAATCGACTCGACGGCACTTGCAACAACAGCAATAGCTAGTAATCACGAACATTTTTTTCATATGTTTGTTTGCTGCCTAAATTTCTTTGGTGAAGTGTCTGTTCATGCCAATTTTTTAATTGGGTTGCTTGTAGTTTTCTTGTAGAGGTGAGGTTGTTGTTGTTGTTAAGTGCCGTGGAGTCGATTCCAACACATAGCGACCCTGTACAGGGTTTCCGAGGCTATAAATCTTTATGGTAGTGGAAAGCCTCATCTTTCTCCCGCGGAGCGGCTGGCAGTTTTAAACTGCTGACCTTAAGGTTCGCAGCCTGATTCGTGACCACTACGCTACCAGAGCTCCTTTAGAGGCGAGGTAGTTTTCTATAAATTTTAGAAATTAGTACCTTGTCTGATACATTATTGCAAAAAAAGAAAATAGTTACCAATTTGGGGGTTCCCTTTTTATTCTGGGCGATATCTTTTGATGCACGTGTCTAATTTTTAGGAGGTCCCATTCTATTTTGTATTCTGCTGGTTGTGTATTTTTAGTAATGTTTGATAGTGTGTTTATGTCATATATTGTTGTTGTTGAGTGCCGTCAAGTCGGATCCGACCCATAGCGACCCTGAACAGGGTTTCCAAGGCTGTAAATCTTTACGGGAGCAGAAAGCCTCCTTTTTCTCCCGCGGAACAGCTGGTAGTTTCGAACTGCTGACCTTGCAGATAGCAGCCCGATTCGTAACCACTACGCTACCAGAGCTCCCTATGCCATATATTATAACCCTTAAATTTGTCCCTATTTTATCCTTGATGATCTTTAGAGTTCCAAGTTTTGCTTTTAGGTCTTTATAATCCATGTTATGTTTGTTATTGTATATGGTGTGAGATATGGGTCTTGTTTCATTAGTTAGGACTTCTAGTTCTGCCAGCACTATTTGTTGAGACTATTTCTTCCTCATTGAATATGTTTTGACATTTTGTTAAGGATCGTCTGACTGTATGTGGATGGATTTACTTCTAGGTTCTCAATTCTGTTCCATTCATTTATGTATCTTTCAGTATACCAGTACCAGGCTGTTTTGAACACTGTGACTGTATAGAAAATTTTGAGATGAGGGAATGAGAGGTCTCCAACTTTGTTCTTCTTAACCAGTGCTTTGCTTATCCATGGTCTCTTTTCCATATAAAGTTAGGGATCATTTTTTCCCATCTCTTCAAAATATGATGATGGAGTCTGGATGGGATTTGTGTTATATCTATAGATAGCTTTGGGTAATGTTGACATTTTCACAATACTTAGTCTTCCTATCTATGAGCACGGCATATTCTTCCATTTTTGTAAGTCTCTCTTTTTTTTTTTTTGCAGTAATTTTTTATAGTTTTATTTGCATAGGTGTTCTGAGTGGCTGTTGTAAATGGTATTGTTTTCCTATTTCCTTTTCAGAGCTGTCTTTATTATTGTATTGGATTCGAACCAAAATTTTTATATTGATCTTGTACCCTTCAACTTTGCTGAATCTTTCAATGAATTCCAATAATTTTCTTGCTGAGTCTTTGAGATTTTCTATGTATAGGATCATATCATCTGCAAATAGAGAGAGTTTTACTTCTTCTTTGCCAATTTGGATGCCTTCAATTTCTCTTTCTTTCCTTAAAGCTCTGGCTGAGACTTCCAACACAATATTGAATAGAAGGGGTGATAACGGGCACCCTTGTCTGATTCCTATTTGCAAAGAAAATGCTTTCTGTTTCTCTCAATTTAGGGTAATATTGGTCTTGTATATACACTTTTAATTATGTTGAGAAATTGCCCTTCAATTCCTATTTTGTTGAGTGTTTTTATCAGAAATGGATGTTGGCTTTTGTCAAATACTTTTTCTGCATCAGTCAATATGATCATGTGGTTCTTTTCCTTTGCTTTATTTATATAGTGGTTTACATTGATTGGTTTTCTAATATTGAGCCATCTTGGTATGAATTCCACTTGGTAATGAAATATTATTTTTTTGATACATTTTAAAATTATATTGTCTAAGATTTTGTTGAGAAATTTTCCATCTATTTTAATGAGGGATACTGGTCTATAATTTTCTTTTATAGTGATGTCTTTACTTAGTTCTGGTATGAAGATTATGCTTGCTTTATAAAATTATTTGGGAGTTTTCCATCATTTTCTATGTTCTGGAATATGTTAAGTATTAATGGTGTCAGGTCTTCTCTGTATGTTTGGTAGAATTCACCAGTAATACCATGTGGGCCTGGGCCTTTTTTGTTGGGAGTTTTTTAATTACCTGATCAATTCTACTTTTGTTGTAGATATGTTCAAGTTTCCTACTGACTCTTGGTGGCAGGGTTGGTGCTGCTAGCTCCCCGCACACTTTTATGTGACTCAGATAGCCCAGACAGCAGGAACCTCCCTGGGAATGTATGGAGATGGGGGCTGGCCACATCTTTAGACCCCAGGGTAATGTACGGTATGAGAAGAAAAGAAAAAATGTCACCCCTTTCTGTCCACCAATAAGCATATGTCTCTATTCCATGTACTGCCCTCTTGCCTTCAAAGTCGCCCATGAAAGTTCAAGATGGCCACCCCGAAGCTGACCTGGCCCCCAGCATAGATCAGAAGTTTTCTCTTTCTGTGTGTGTGTGTGTGTGTGTGTGTGTGTGTGTGTTCTCCCCCATATGTCTGTTTAGCTGCTTCTGTGAGAGTTAGTTCAAGGCACAAGGCAGATGCAGAGCAGGGCCCATCAGAACAGGGTCAATGTGGACACTTCCCCCTCCTTTAATGGGGCCCACAACTGTGATGCCTATCTCCCTGCAGCTCAGACCACTGGGAGAGTGAGAGCTTCTCTAGGGGTGTATGCGGGTAGGACCTGACCTTACCTTTGGTCACCAGGGTAGTGTGGGGAACAAGAAAAAATTCACCTTTGTCTCTGCAAGCCACAGATACATTTCTGCAACTCCATTAAATTTTCTTGTCTCTGAGAAGCTCACAAAATCTCAAGATAGTTGTATCCAGAAAAGAATTTTTAACAACTCCTCTTATTTTCAGATAAAACATTATGTGTCTACTAGAGGTACTCCTGGTGTGGCGCTGTAGAATCAGCACTGGACTGTGAACCCTAAGGTTGACAGTTCAAACCCACCAGCTACTTCTCAGAAACCCTATACAGGGTTGCTATGAGTATGAACCAACTTGACGACACTTAACAATAATAAAAATATACTACAGCAAGTGATGTTTTTTGGATAATGACCTCCAAATAAAATAATTAAATTTAAATTTTTAATTCAATCAAATAGCACTATAGAAATTGGGGATCTGCATGTGGCTCTGTAGGATAAACAATAGACTGCCAACCTTAAGGTTGGTGGTTCAAACCCACCAGTGCTCCTGAGAAACCCTGTAAATGTTGGTGTAGAGGTAACTGCAGTGTCAGCAGTTCAAATCCACCAGCTTCTCTGCAATAGAAGGAGGAGGTTTTGTATTCCAGAAGAGATGTGCAGCCTCAGAAACCCTATACAGAGTCACTATGAGTCAGAACCGACTTGACAGCACTTAAAAACATCCACCAGAGAAACTTCTGACGAGAGAAGATATTAGGAAGTTCGCATCTTTATAAAACTATTATTAATGAAATAAATTCCAATTTTCTGAAAAATTCATTCTTTTTGAAGAGAATCTTTTAGGGCATATATAATAAGTAATTTTCAACTACAGTAAGTCTTTTAGAGTTATCACTACTTGGGGGGCGTGGTCAGCAGTTCGAAACTAGAAACTACCAGCTCTTCCACAGGAGAAAGATGAGGCTTTCTGCTCCCGTAAAGATTTACAGCCTCAGAAACCCTGTACAGGGTCGCTATGAGTCGGAACCGACTTCACACCACATCACCACCACCACCAACTTCTATATTATTGAGTTTTCTCTTTCTTTTTTTTGGTTGTTGTTACATTTTTGTTCTAGTTTGTATCAAATTTAAGTTAAAATAGTTCCTAAATGGTTCTCAAAATGAGCCTTATTGAGAAGAGTGAAGACAATCTATTTGCATTGCTATGATAAAGAATAGGTATATTTTAAGTCAACAGGTATATTTTAATTCAAAGTTGAATGTAGTCAGGTATAACAGGCCATGAATCGACCCTGGGTACTTTCCTTTTTATATTTTTCTTTAGGATAAGGCAAGGACTGTGCACCACAAGGTCAGTGGTTCAAGCCCCCAAGCCATGCCATGGTAGAAAGATGAGGTTTTCTGCTGCTGAAAAGATTTAAAGTCTTGGAAACCCTCTACAAGGTCACTATGAATCATACTGACTACACGGGACTTAACAACAACAATCCTTCATTTTTCCTGTGAAATGTCATCGTAAGAAAAAAGCTCAAGGACTTCCAGCAAGATGACTGCTTAGACAGACACACTACACAAACCCTCTACAACAAAGATATGTGACACCAAATAAAATGGACACAGATGAAAATTCTGGCACCCTGAACTTCAGAAGAAAGGTTAGAGAAGTGGATAATATATTTCCTGGGAGGAGAAGCTGAGCAAGGATGGAAAGAGAAGGAGACTGACCGGTGAATGGTTGGTCAGACACGGCCCGACCATCTTGTGAGCAGCTTTGGTAACAGAAGGAGGCCTGGCAGAGCAGGGTCACACAGTCGGCAGGAAAGTTATGATTCTTTTTTCCCATGCTCCACTAGTAACCAGAGATGTCACCAGCTCCCATCCTTATCACATACCCTGCTTTCCAGGAGTTTGGAGCCATGTGGTTGGAAGTTACACCAGTATGATGTGAGGGCCAGCTATGCCACTTTTGTGTACCAGTTTGGTGTCTGGATTCAGGTGGGTTTAGCTTCATACCTACAAAACCCACAGAGCCACCAAATCAGCATTTAACCAGTCACCCTGCCCCAGCTGTCCTGTGATCCTAGGGCACTGAAACCAGCTTCTTCAAGGGTCCCCATAAATACTTCCGGATTGAGTGCCCCAAACATAGATAACACCAGGGCCAATAGGAATGTGATTTAGGGCCAGGCATTGTGCAGTCAAATCTTTTCTATCTTGTTAGCTCCTTGAATTGCTGGAGCTCCCCAGAAATGTCTCCTCTCTGGGTTCAACAACTGCACTGTTTTTTACAAATACAACAACCTCACAATGCCCTGGAGACAATAGACAATTTTGGCACACATGAGTAAACAAGAGAGAATGGCATAAACAAATGACCAAGGTGCAGAGACAGAAAGAATTCCTGAGGAAAAAAAGATAATGGAGCTAACTGAAAAGAATGATATTTTTGAGAGATTTCTGGAACATAAATTGTTGTCTAGACTAAAAATTGTGTCTGAAAGCTATTGCTGTGCTAATTCTCCCAAGGATCACATTTTCTTTGAGAAATCAAGGAAATTTGAAGGGACTATAAAGTTGCTATGAAATGCTGACTAGAACACTGTCCTGCAAGTTCTGAGAATTTTCTGAATGAGGTACGACCCAAATTCCTCTCTTATGTCCCATGCTGAGCCCACACGATTCCTGTGCCCACATCCTTAATGAATTGTTAACCCTAAGGACACACAGAGATAATAGAGAGAAACTGTGTTCATTGTTGCCCCAGGCCCTTCTCTCTTGACCTCTCCTAAGGAGAGACGTTGTTGTTATTGTTGTTAAGTGCCATTGAGTTGGTTCCAACCCATAGCAACCCTGTATAGGGTTTCCAAGGAGCAGCTGGTGGGCTTGAACTGCCGACCTTGCAGCTCAAACGGCTTTGCAGTCTGGTGCATTAACTCACAGTGCCACAATGGACCCACATCCATCAAGCTCTAGACATATCATTTGACCATGTTTCCCTCCTTGTTTCAAACATTTTCAGCATCTCTGCCTGAGCCTGTCTCTTTAAACTCACACTAGCACTCCAGCAAAACTGTTGTGTCTTTATAACTCTTAAAATGCAGCTTTAAAGGTTTTATTTTCTTTCCCCTCTTCTTCTTTCCTTTGACTAGTGCATATACTAAAATCACTGCATAACTTTGCCTTGTAATAAATAACACTTTAGAAAAAGTAATGCTTAAGATGGATATTCTGCAAAATCCAGAATTATTATGAAATTACATTTTTATCTACCATTTTTTAGAGCCCATTTGATTTGTCCCAGCTTGGCATATTAGAGTAGACATGGGGGATACAAACAGACTGATAGTTAAAATTTTTGTCTGCATCTGAATCTCCTCTGGCTTCCTTCTCTGCCAGGAAAATTGCTCCTGTTGTCAGTCAAATGATCCTAATATCTTCTTGGAACAGAACAAACATTTTAATGTGCAAAGCAAAAGTCTTCCTCCAGCCCTGGAGAGAGACTTTTTTTTCCCCTTGAGCTGTTGATATCTTTAAGAGAAATGACTTTAGTTGGCTCAGTCAGATGATAGAGGACACATTTACAACCATATAAAGGAAAATGTTTGAATACCAGTACCACTGATTTCAAGTGAGGTTTCTTTTGGAAGCATTGTTTAAGAAAATCTGAGTCATAAATTGCACAGGGGATAAGTCACTCCTAAGTAACAGCAGAGGAGTATTAGTTTTTTTGGGGTTTTTTTTTTTTTTTGAGTTTTGAATTTTGTATCTTTTCTTTGATAAAGTCTCATACTAGAATGCATTCTAAAATACATTTATTGTCTTAGAAATAAATTCTGACCTCTCACGCAGAGAATGTATTGTTATTGTAGTTGTTTTTAACTAACTGGTAATTTCCAATTATTTTTATAGAGTTTTCACCAGAATTAATTATTCTTAACCTAAAGAAAACAACAAAGAAAAACACAGACTTTTCTTAAACACTTTTAGAAGGTCTTGTTTTAAGGTAGATAAAGCATCACTATAAGAATTGATCCAGAACCTCTAATCTTTAAATTTATTCCAACAATTATCCCAGTGCGCATTTTAATAACTATTCGCTAAACATAAACTGTTTACATGATAGAAAATGATCATCAGGGGAACACTTCAAAACTGAGACACAGTTGTGATGGTCACTTATAAGAGAGCTTCAAACAAACACAAATCTGTATTAGAATGTCTATAAAAGTCTCCAATGATCTTGTATTTTAGTAACACAAACTATGTGTTAGAGATGATTCTTAACTAGAGAAAAAAATAGTAGGAGGCTGGGTGGAGGTAGAACAAGAAACCCAGCTAAGAATAATACTAGGTGACCTACACCTATGGAAGCAGTAGCTCAAAAGAGGGAACAA
>NW_006408522.1:43463002-43470211 GCF_000296735.1 Chrysochloris asiatica
GGGGGAAGGATTGCATGGAGGGGATTGTAACCATGGCAATGAGAGAATATACGATCGAATGAATGTAAAATTAATGTTCTCCCATGTAAACTATCACATAATTCACAATAAAACATTTAAGAAAAAAAAAATAATAATACTAGGTAGAAATGTTGCTTTTGAGCTTTAAAATTTTTGATTACCAATTGGAATTAAAAGCATTACGATACATTAGATCAATTTAGAGAAAACCAGTGAAAGTGGCCCACTATGGGAATATTGATTCACTTTATTTCAGAAGTAATCAACGTAAGGTCTTTTTTGAAAGATGTTTGGGCAATAATAGCTTTAGAGACTACATTTAATTTTCAGATCTCAGTTTTTTCTAGTGTCTAGGAAGAATGAGATGACTTGCTGAAAATAATCGTATTAAGTAAATTTCTAACTTTATATAGACTTCAGAGACTTTTTTAGTTTGCTTTGTGTATGTGTAAAATTTTGTGCCATATGTGTTTCTAACTTACACTTTCAAAGCAAGTATATGCTCTCCCAACATTTCTTCTGTAATGTCTGAAAGAATATTATCTGTATGTTTCAGGCACTACAGTTGACTTTCGCTCCATTATAACATTTTAATAGAACTCCACTTCAGATTCTGAAACCTGTGGCTGATAACTTAGAGGGAGAAGGCCCTAACATAAAGGAAATAAAGAATCCAATTGTATACATGACTTCAATAATCGAGACATTGATCTTTGGTTAAAACAAAGTTAACAGTAGCAGAATTAAAAATATATATGTATATCAATTTGAAGTTTACATCGGAGAGTTTTATAAAAGTCATATACATCAATATTCAAAAGTGACTACTTAGTAAATTTTAATGCTTTGGCTTTGTTTCATTTTTATTTTGTGTATGTTTGTAGAGTAGGTCATTCAGCTGGTTGGGTGACTATTTCAAAGGTTGTTGTTGTTGTTAAGTGCTGTCGAGTTGATTCCAACCCATAACAACCCTGTATAGGGTTTCCAAGGAGCAGCTGGTGAGCTTGAACCACTGACCTTGCAGTTCAAATGGCTCTGCAGTCTGATGCATTAACCCATAGCACCATACCAGGACTCCATTTCAAAGGTATTTGGAATCAAATAACTTATTTATCAAGACTTAAAAAAAAAAAATAGCCAATGAATATAAATGGGAATTTAAGGAATAATTTTAAAGAAAATTATCATTAATTTTAGTTGGCTTTATTGAAAGTATTATTATCTTAATAAGAGATAAACAATTTAACTTGCTTTTAGAACAATGTGTTTTTCTCTCTCCAATGCTTACTTTGTTATTGAAATTGGATGATAAATGGCTTATAAAGAAAAGCCATCAAAAGCAATCATGACACATACATGTAAGTTAGCCAGAATATCTCACTTGCAATTTGTGAAATGGATATAAGTTGCTTAACAAAAATGGTACCAAAAGAGCACAGTAATGGGCTTAAATCATTTAAATGATTAATAAAATGAGTAACATTAGTGATTTAAATATCTATTTAACTTTTGGTGCTATATATTCAAATCTCTTTTATAAGTAAAATAAGATTTATATCCTTAATGTAATCCAAGTCCTACAAATAAAGGACTCTTTTGCTCTCCTCAATTTATAAAGACTTGTCCTATTGGAAAACAAAGAAATTTCTAGTTTATCTTTAAAGATTATTTCATTCTCTTCACACATATTTTTAACAGTCTTTATTTAATTGTTTGTTTCACAAATGTGTTTTCTATACCAGCTATAAAAAAATTGCCACAAACTAGTGATTTAAAATAAAATGAACTCATTATTTTACAGTTCTGGAGGTCTAAAGATTGAAATGGGTCTTATTGGGATATGTCTGCTGAACTGCATTCCTTCAAGGGGTCCATGTGGGAGAATGTATTCCTTTGTCATTTTCTGCATCTAGAGACTGTCCTCATTCCTTTCCTCATGGCTCTATTCTTTCATCTTAAAAACGAGCAGCATCAGGGCAAGTTTTTCTCACATTTCTGTTTGGATCTCTCTCTTCTATCTCCTTCCTTTCACACAGAAGGACTTAAGCAATTAGACTGGATCACTTAAATGATCCAGAATATTCTCTGTGTCTCAAGGTCAGTCAAGTAAACCACCCACAAAAAAACCAATGCCATCAACCAATTCCAACTCATTCATAGTGACTCTATGTAGGGTTTCCGAGATTAAATCTTTATAGGAGCAGAGAGTGTCATCTTTTTTCCATACAGCAGCTGATGGATTTGTACCACTGATCTTGTAATTAGTAGTCAAATGTCTACTCCACAGCATCACGATTCCATCTGCAACCATAGTTCCTCTTTACCATGTAACTAAACACAGTCATAGGTCCCAGAGATTGGGACATGGACATCTTTGTGGGACACATTGTTCTGTTTACCACATAGAGGGGCCCTGTCAATGAATAATTCTTAATGCTAGATGATGAGTACAAATGGGTTCATTATACATTTCTGTCTGTTTTTTATGTTTTAAGTTTTCCGATATAAAAAGTAGAATAACATCAAAAATAATTCAGGGTCTTATATCACCCAGGGAGCACAGTGGCTCCATAGGACAAGCACTAGATTGAAAACCACAAGGCCAGTGGTACAAGCCCACCAGCTGATCCATGAGAGAAAGGTAAAGTTTTCTGCTCCAAAAAATGATTACAGCCTCAGTTTGCTGAGTAGGAATCAACTCCATGGCACTAACAACAACAGACAGAGAACTGTGTCTAGAAGACAAAACTTCAACATCCCAAATTCAATTACAGCCTTATTAGTATTCAACTTTTTTTTTTTTTTTAAGTTTTCATGTTTATTTCTAGTGAGTTGTCTGAAGAGATAAAATAATTTCAATATTTTTTTAAATTTAAACTTAGAACATAGACATACATTTTGCCTCCAGCAAACAGCCCTTCCTCAGATTTTATGTTAAAAAATTTTTAAGTAATTTTTTAAAATACTCATTATAGAATCTTAGTACATTTAGGTATAGGGAACTCTTCCAGATCTGGCCTAAGTGCTTTCTGACACATGACTTTCCTGTCAAATGGTCATCCATCTGGCATTGAACATCTCCAGGTTGAACGTCTCTAGGGATTGGGGTGAGAAAGAGTGTATTTCACATTTAGATAACTATGATTAGGATTTTGTTCCATCTAAAAAGCTATGGAGAGCAAGTGTAGTACCTGCTCAACATAACAGCCTACAGAATATTTCAAAGTAGCTTATATATGACCTAAGTCTTCTCCAATGAAGACTAAATACCTTTAGATATTTCTGAGATTCAAGTTCATTCAAGTTCAGGCTGAACTTGATGAAGAATGAAGACTATTTCATTCTATACTATAGGATATTCAAGTGGAATATACTATTTGAGATTTGTTTGTTAAATTAAGTCAAAATTTATCATATGACTCATTTATCTGCTAAACTGAATAATAATATATTGGGAAAATCTAGGGAAGATCTTAATCATGGTTCTGCTCAATAAACCAGCCCAACAGACTTTCTGTGTTTCTTACCTTCCATAATATATATATATATATATAAACTGTATGGTAAGTGTCTGTTTCTGACATGGCAATCCTGTACACATGTGAGCTATGAGCATACATGATGAGGTTAGCAGGGTCAGGAGACTCCAAATTATATGATTGACTAAAGGATATCCTTCACTTAAGACTTCTTATTTAATGAAAAATAGATAAATCCATCTCTAGAACTTGTGGGTGATATGCTCCCTTTCTACTGAACAGCAGATTTTAAAACCAATTTAACCTAAAAAAATTTCACAGCAAATTTGGGTCCCACTTTTCAGTTTTCTAGTATCTAATTTGAGTAGATTTGCTGAACAGTTTAAAAAGAAAAGACTACACAAGCAGATATGACCTTGTAAAATTAAGGTTTTTAAAGTTTTCTTTAACACATTTTGTTTTCCCTAAAACATCTTGGGTCTAAAGGGACCCAAAGAGGACCAGAACCATGCCATTGTATATCACTAGATAATAAAGGTAAGATTCTAGACAGAGCTACCAAAGTATCAAATTGGTGAGAAAAGTCAACTGACAGGTAGGTGACTCAGTTCTCCCTTCCTTACAACACAGTTATTGCCTCAACTTTTGTCAACCAGGGCTTTACACTGAACAGATGATTGAAATGATAAACCAATAAAGACCCTGGTTAAGAAATTTTTCCATCAGTTATTCAGTGACTTTTCTTAACTGAGGTCTCTCATTTTCAGTTTTGTACTTTTTTTTTTTTTTTTTTTTGACTCTAGGCAAGGAAACTCCTGGGGGAAGTCTATCATTTATCCCATTTTCACAAAGGGTCACATTCTGTCCTTCTAAATCATAGATCTAGTAGACCACATGACAATTCACCCAGACTCAAGACAGGACACATGCCTTATTACAAACTTTACTTGCTCAGGTCAATTTTCTTATGAGGAGGCGGTTGCTGTTGACCTGCCTACTATGCTGTAGGCACCTGACTAACTATTGTGCTTTTAGCACTTTGTGGAGCTAGCTACCAGGAGCAGTTTCAGATTATTTGTAACTTTTATTAACTTTTGTCCCTGTGGACACGAATTGGCAATGGGTCAAGAAACATGAACACAACATAGACCATTCCCCTCACTCAATCTCTATTATTACTATTATACAAACAAAAAACCAGGCTATGAACAGTAGAGTTAGCATCAGTTGAAATGATCTTTTAACAAGACAGTTAATTTCGTTGATACTTTGTATTCTGCCCTTTCTTCTATTTAACTTGGTTCTAAATGATTTTATGCCTATGCCAGTCCTGATGTGGCATTGTAAGATAAAGCAAGGTCAGAACTGCAAGTTCAGTGGTTCAAACTCACCAGCTGCTCCTTGGAAACTCTATATAGGGTCACTTGACTCAGAACAGATTAAACAACACTTAACAACAACAACAATCACAATCAGAATATACTCAATTAAAACTCCTTTATAATTGGGAATATTTGACTGATACAATGTAAGTTCCCCAGAAGTAGAAAAACCTGTATAGGTAACCTCGCCCCCCTGTCAAATAATCATTATTTAAACAAAGGTCTATAAGTCAATCATTCTAAAACCAAAAGTTAATATTTGTTGGGTGTTTGTATCTTTTTATTGATCTAAAAATAGAATCTCACCCAGAAAGTTATCCTATTTCGTTGGACTGATATGCCAACATCTTGATAAATATTTACAGATATAATTATAAATAACATTCCATGAGTATCTTACTAAGATTGTGTTTTGGCTGAGGGGATATAAAGCTATACTTCTTTAAAATTGTGTTCAAGCTGAAGTCTTATTAATAATTCTGCTGTAAGAAATAAAACTTCAGGGCCAGTAACATCCATTTGTCCATTTGATTAAAGCATTACTTTAAAAAAAATAATTGAAAGAAATTTAAGCCTCAACTTGCAGTATTGAAGGATTCTTTGGGCAAAACATTTAATGATGCAGAAAGCATCAAAGGAAGATAGATAAATACACAGAGTCACTGTACCAAAAAGAAATGGCCAATGTTCAACTATTTCAAGAGGTAATATCCGATCATGAGCCAATGGTACTGAAGGAAGAAGTACAAGGAGCATTAAAGGCATTGGCAAAGAACAAGGATCAGGAATTTATGAAATACAGATTGAAATCTTTCAACAAACTGATGTACACTGGAAGCAATCACTCATCTCTGCCAAGAAATTTGGAAGACAGCTACCTGGCCAACAGATTGCAAGAGATCCATATTTGTGCCCCTTCCAAAGTGAGGCGACCCAACAGAATGCAGAAACCATCAGTCGGTATCATTAATATCATATATAATTCTTATGATACAATAGTGAGTAATAGTTATCATGTATAACTAATTGCAACTGTCACAACTGTAAACGTAGAAGTTTTGTAACAAAAAGTGGGGAGTAGTTAATCTTACAGTCCAGGAACACAGAGGACCCTAGGATCATCTAGGAAGAAGTGCACGAGCGGAACGTGGGACGCTATCCAGAGAAGCAGCGACAACAGAGACGAAAGCAGAGATGATGACATGGAGAGATAAAGCAGCAAAGGACTCTAGACTTGTGGAAAGAGAAAGGCTGTGTCCTGGCTGCCAGAAGGCAGACTTGCAGAATCTGTCTTTTGGTTGTTTAAATAATTATATATTCCTGAGTGTTTTTGTGTATAAAACACACCAAAAAGAGGGAATAGCAGCAAATACTGTTGAATGATGATGCACAGAGGGGATTGTAATCATGGCAATGAAATGATGAATATAAAATTGATGTTCTCCCATGTAAATTATCACTCAAGTCACAATAAAAACTTTTTTAAAAATCACTGGACACTGTCAAATGAATAGAAAATAAGAATGACATAGATAAGAAAAAAAATTACAGATCTGAAAAACAGAGGGAAAAATGAATAAAATAAATTACAACTCAGTGACCTGAACATCAAGATCAAATGGTTTGGCCACCTATATTGGTAATTTCAGTTGTACATGAGAATGAATCAGAAATAAAATATTTGAAATATCATTCTAATAATTTCCATATTTGATTAAAAACATTGGTGTAGCAAACACAAGAATCTCAGATAAACCCTGGAAAGATAGAGTATAAGTGTAAACATATATATATATACATCACATGCAAGTAAAATTTTTCCAATGATAATTCAAAAACAACTATAATAGTACATTGACAGGAAACTGTCAGAGGTTCAACCCAGATTCAGATGAGGATTCAGAATGAGGAATATCATTGCTAATTTCAGATGAATCTTGATTGAAGCAGAGAATACCAGAAATATGTTTACTTTTACTCTATTGACTATGGAAATGCTTTAGATTCTGTGGATCATGACAAACTATGAATAACATTGCAAAGAATGGGTATTCCAGAACATTTGATTGTGCTCATGATGAACCAAGGGGCAGTTATTCTAACCGAAAAAAGGCACCCAGAATGGTTTAAAATTAGGAAAGATGTGCACTAGGTTTGTATTCTTTTACCATACTTATTCAAAGTGTATGCTGAGCAAATAATCTAAGAAGCAGGATTATGTGAAGAAAGGGACATCAAGACTGAAGGAAGATTCATTAACAACTTGAGATATGGAAATGATACAACCTTGCCTGCTGAAAGCAAAAAGGACTTAAAATGCTTACTGA
>NW_006408522.1:43477161-43479769 GCF_000296735.1 Chrysochloris asiatica
AAAAAAAAAAAAGATCATTTCTGAGCCCAAAAAATAAATTAGGATATTCCTTCTTTGTATTTTACAGCACTTTAATAAACCTGTCTGGCTGTTTGGTGTCTTATGCATTACTGCGATGCTGGAAACGATGCGAACAATATTTCAAATACCAGCAGGACCATCCACGGTTGGCCAATTACAGTGGAGCTTCTAAAGCAAGACAGACTAGAAAGAAGGACCTAGCAATCTGCTTCCAAAAAGAAGCAGCCAGAGAAAGCCTTGTGGGTGACAGTGGAAAATGATCTGATGTAGTGTTAGAAGATGAGCTTCTCAAGTTAAAAGGCACTCAAATTACAGCTAAGTAAGTGTTTACTCCTAAAAGTAAAGGCAAACATATTGACATGAAGCAAATAAAGCTTTGGGGGCCTTCATTTGCTGATGGGACACAACTCAACCCAAAACTACAAACATCTATTAAAAATTAGAGTGTGTGGAATGTATGAAGTATAAATCTAGGGAAATAAGAAATGATCAAAAATAAAATGGAACACATAAGACCAATATAATAGGCATCCGTGAGCTGAAATGGACTGGTATGGGCCATTTTGAATTCAACAATCATATAATGTACTATGCCAAAAATAGCACTGAAAAAACAATTGGTGTCACATTCCTTGTAAAAAAATTAAAGTAAGAATTCAAGATACATCCTGAAGTACAACACTGTCAGTGATAGAATAATATGCATACAACTATAAGGAAGACCAGTCAATTTGACTGTTAGTCAAATATATGCACAAACAGCAATTGCCAAAGATGAAGAAATTGAAGACTTTTACCAATGTATATAGTCTGAAATTAATCAAAAAGGCAATGAAGATACATTCATTAGTTCTGGTAATTGAATATGAACGTTGGGGAAGTAAAGAAAGATTAGTAGTTAGGAAATGTGGCTTTGGTGATGGAAATCCACAATATAATTCTCCAAGACCAATAAGTTATTCATTGGAAATACTTTTTTCCAACATAAATGACAGCTATACACTTGGACTTTGCCTGAATTAATACACAGGAATCAAATAGACTACATCTGTGAAAAGAGATAATAGAGAAGTTCAAAATCATCAGTCAGAACAAGAGCACTGGCTGAATGTAGAACAGACCCTCAATCATCCATGTGCAAGTTCAAGTTAAAGTAGAAGAAAATCAAATCATGTCTAAGAGAGTCAAAGTGTGACTTTGAAGACGCCCTCCTTGAACTTAGAAACCACCTCAAGAATAGTACTGACACTGAACACTAATGATAAAAGACCTAGAGGGTTGTGGGACAACACCAAGAGCATCATATATGAAGAAAGCAAAAGGTCATTACAAAGACAGGAAAAAAAGAAAAGACTGAAATTTACTTTTTAAACTGAGTAGCTACAGAAAATGGGAAATGATGAAGTGAAAGAGCTATATAGAAGACTTCAAAGAGGAACTCAAGAAGGCAAATTAAAACAATGAAATGTGAAAACGCTGGAGTTAGAAAACCAAAAAGGAAAGGTGTGTTCAGCATTTCTCAAGCTATAATAACTAAAGAAAAAAATAAACCCTTGAGTTGCAATATTGAAGGATTCTTTGAGTCAAAAAAAAAAAAAAATTATACAAGAAGCAGCAAAAGTAGATGGAAGGAATACACATAGTCAATGTACCATAAAGAATGGTTGACATTCAACCATTTGAAGAGGAGCATATGATCAAAAACCAAGAGTATTTAATGGAGAAATACAAGCTGCATTGAAGCAACTGTGGAAAATCCGTGGCTCAAAAAATTGAAAAGAATGTCAATTGAGATGCTTCAACAAATGGATGCAACACTTAAAGTGCTCACTTTTCTATGCCAAGAAATTAAGATGAGAGTTACCTGGCCAACCGATTGGAAGAGATAAATATTTATGTGTATTCCAAGGAAGGATGATGCAATGGAATTCAGAAATTAAATAACAGAAGGAGTTAGACCAGTTCCCTGGCTACAGGTATTGGTGCCTGGGAGGGACTGCTGTACTCAAAGAACCTGAACCCACTTGGACCATTCACAGACCCAAAAGCCCCTCCAGACCTTTTCTCTGCACTGAATTCTCATGGACAGATTATCCAATAGTTTTCCAGATCATCTATAGTGAACAATTTCACTTTTCACCCATCAATGATTCTGCTTCTAGTTCTTGCCTTGCCTGGGTTATGACATGGAAGGAGTGAAATGGGGTCTTCTTCTGCTTGCCGGGCTGCCTGCCTTGGAAGCCAGTGACATTGTTGATAAAGATAGTCCCTTCTGACAGTAGGAAATGTAAATGCAAGTCCAAGTGAGAATCACAACTCATTACTTGAGAAAGCCTCTCCACTCATCATTCCAGGCTCTGCTACTAATTGCTGAGCACCACACCAATTTCATGGAACTTCAAGACCTGCCTATTCAACACAGGTGCTACACTACTCCTTCCCTATCTGGAGACCTTAACCTTCAGGATGCTTCTCCTTCCCAAGGAGGGTTCTTAGACTCCCTTCTGATGGGGTGTGGGGTGAGAGGGGTATCCAAACCATATTTAAAAATTAAAATGTTCTGTTCCCTCAAAAAAAAAAAAAAAAA
>NW_006408522.1:43479869-43481474 GCF_000296735.1 Chrysochloris asiatica
GGACAGCCAGAAGAATAAACACACCTGTGTTGGAAGAAGTACAGGCAGAACGCTCCTTACTGTCTCGGATGGCAAAACTTCATCTCTCATCCTCAGACATATGATCATGAGGGACTAATCCTTGGAGAAAGACATCAGACCTCCAGCAAGATTGATTGACACAGTGGCAGCATCAATGGGCTCAAGCGTATCAATAATTATGAGGATGGCACAGGACTGGCAGTGTTTCCTTCTGTAGTACACAGGGTCACTATGAGTTGGAACTGACTTGATGGCACCTAAAAACAACAACAAAGAGAGTAATTTGTTCTCTCATTCTTTGATTCTCTAACTTCCAAAAAAAAGATGTAAAATATCTCTAAGTATCTGCCAAGATTTTTGACTGTCTATTAAGTTGGCCTGATTCCTAGCTCTGTTATGTCTTCGCTCACACTTTTTTCACCCTGATTTTCAATTAACTTATGTGTGATTGTTTGCTGCTTAAAATATTTCTGTAATAAATATTCAATAAATGAGTGAAAGGACAGACAGAGGGATTTGGATCCCATAAGAATTCATTAACTTAAATCTTTCTCTGTAATTCTGTGCAGTGTTTACTAGCACACACCCCTGTGGTCTTTACAGCCTATCTCTTGCTATTCTATACCACACTCCAAGCACACTAGGACACTGAAGTGGACACAACTTCTTAAACATACCAGTTCTTCTTTAGGACAAGTTCTTTAACTATTTGGAACCGCAGATTCTTATCAGAAAAAATAGGACTAATACCTAACTTATAGAGTGATTATAGAGTGATTATAAGAATAAAATGCATTAGTTCATGAAAAATGGTTCATAACATTAATGCCTGGCTCATAGTTGTTAGTCATTGTAGTAGTTATTATATTTTCATTTAAAAAAACCATGATTTACCACATATTCTTTCTTCTGCCTAAAATGCTGCCTTATTCCCCTGGAAAATTCATATTTATGTTTCTCAGTAAGATCATTTATGACTTCTAAGGACTTCCAGTGCTACCCTGACCAGGCAGCTCAGGTAGGGCAGTCTCAGGGAAAAGGGGCATAATCACACATAAGAAATCTCTGTCTAGCAGACAGACAGCCTTTGAGCAAACATAAGATCTTATATTTCAACATTCTGAACTCGTTTTTTAAAAGATCAAATTGCTGAGGAATTACAGGCATTTTAAGCTTTTGCCTGCCTACACGCAGCTCCCGCTTCTGCGCCTGCACCGGTGAGTGCCTCTGCCCCCTGCAGACCTTGGAATGCAGGGTTAGAGCAACCCAACTTAGAAGGCTGCATTTCCAGAGAAAAGGAAACATAAACTAACAAAGCTGAACAAATAGAGAGGGATATCGGAGTGGATATCAGGAAATTCTGGGTACCCACGGTACAGAGAGACTAAGAGAGGCATTTTTTACGTCATCAAATATGGACACTACCTCCCTGCAGCCACGACCCCCAGCCCTCTACTGCCCCAGCCTAGACCAGCCCTCTGCCAAGCCACCGAGGTTCAGGAACGCCCAAGGCACAGGCCTGCCCACTAAGGCCAAGGCCCTCTCAAGACCCATTCTTTTCAAGTGTACATGGAACATTCTCCA
>NW_006408522.1:43489072-43492987 GCF_000296735.1 Chrysochloris asiatica
AAAAAAAAAAAAAAGAAAAGAAAAGAAACTAAAGAACAATATTAATATCACATGTAAACAAAATTTTGGTGAATATAATTTTTAAATGGCTGTAGCAGTACATTGATAGGGAATTTCCAGAAGTTCAAACTGAATTGAGAAAAGGATGTGGAGAGT
Source organism: Chrysochloris asiatica (assembly GCF_000296735.1). Classification (NCBI taxonomy): domain Eukaryota; kingdom Metazoa; phylum Chordata; class Mammalia; order Afrosoricida; family Chrysochloridae; genus Chrysochloris; species Chrysochloris asiatica. Next base: position 43,489,229 of record NW_006408522.1, read on the forward strand.
TATCATTGCTGATGTCAGATGGATCTTGCCCCAAAGCAGAGAGTACCTGTGTTTTATTGACTATACAAAGCCATTCAAATGTGTGGATCATAACAGGTTCTGCAGCAAATGGTAATTCCAGAAAACATAATTGTGCTCATGCATAACTTATACATAAACCAAGATGCAGTCATATGAGCAGAACTGTATGGTTTAAAATTGGGGGAAATGTTTACCAAAGTTTTGTCTTTTCACCATACTTGTTCAACCTGTATGCAAACAAATAATTTTAAAGCTGGATTGTATGAAGTAGAATGTGGCATCAAGATTGGAGAAAGGCTCATTAACAACCTACAATATGTAGATGACACAACCTCCCTTGCAGAAAGTGAAGAGAACTTGAAGAAGTTACTACTGAAGATCAGATAGTACAGCCTTCATTATGGATTACACCTCAACATAAAGAAAACAAAACCTCTCCTAATAGTTCCAAGAAGCAACATCGTGATAAATGAAGAAAATATTTAAGTTGTCAAGGATCTAATTTTACTTGGTTCTACAATCAATTCCCATGAAAGTTCAAATCAACAAATCAAACAATGTATTGCATTGGTCAAATCTGTTGCAAAAGAACTCTTTAACCTGTTAAGGATCAAAGATGTCATTCTAAAGACTAAGGTGCATCTGTTCCAAGCCATGGTGTTTTCTATGGCCTCATATGCATGCCTAGGCATTGAAAAGGAAGTCTGAAGAAGAGTTAACCAATTTCAATTATGATGTTGGTTAAGCATATTGATTATACATGGCTGCTAGAAGAACAAATTCTCTTAGAAGAAGTACAGCCAGAATATTCCTTAGAAACAAAGATAGTAAGACTTCTCATTTACTTTGGACATGTTATCAGGAAGGGACTGTTCTTAGAAAGGACATTAAGCTGGGCAAATTAGAGGAAGACCCCCAGAGAGCTAGATGGACACAGTGACTGCAACCATAGGCTCACGTATACTTACTGTTGTGAGGATGGCCCAAGACTAGGCAATGCCTCTTTCTGTCATACATGGTAACAAATGTAAGAGTACTTAATGATGTAACAACAACAGACCTTTGCTTTTGTACCTACTATATTATACTCTAATGATATTTGATGTTATTTAATATTTATTTTCCCCCACTAGATGGTTAAAGATGGAGTACATGGTCTCTTTAAGGATAGCCCTAATGCTTGCACAGAGTAAATCTTGAATATATGTGAAGGATGGAAGAAAGGAGGGAGAAATGAAAGAATGAAGAAAGGAAGGGAGGGAGAGAAGAAGGAAGGAGCAAGCAAACAAATGGATGAATCTAACCTTCTGGCAGCTCTCCTGTCCTCCATTATTCCTGGAAGATCCCCAACATTGATGCATTGATCTCATTTACAAATCCTGTCAGTGAGCTGATTAACAGTTCCCAAGTTTATCACTCAGGGCATAAATAACTCTGGTTCTGCAAGATATTAATTCATTTGCAGTGACTAATTTGCCTCCTATTTGATTATTATGCCAACTATTGACTAAGGCAAAATCCCTCAGCTTGCCAACTCCGCTCCACCCCCACCAAAAACAAAATCACTTATTCAGAAAATGGCTCATATAGGAAAAGAAGCAGGTGGATGCTTTTGAAATTGACCCAGATGAGCCACAATTTGTTTCTATGAAACAAATTTATCCTAGTGATTCAGCTAACTTTAGTGGTGAGGCTTTGGCTAAGACAAGGGAAATGGGAAATGAAGGATAAGGGAAGAAAGAGTAGGTAAGCATATCGATTTTCTTCATCACTTGCTTTCTCTTTGATGATTTGCCTGTCTAGATTTCCTAAGTTATAGATGTAGGTTTCTTATTGATCAAGTCTGTTATATTGGAGGGATAAAATCCAGTCAGAAAAATAAAATTAACTGTTAACTGAAAACATTTTCTCTTAAGAGCAACAGTTTTTCTCCCTTGCCAAGACAAAGATCTTCTTTATAAACAGCCTGTTTTTGAGATACTGCTCATTGAAAAGAGTACTTACAAGAGTGAGTAAAACTTACCCATTTTATGAGCAAGCTCTGAAATGCTACAATATATAAATTTCATCAGATAGCCTATCAAATAATCCTAGAATCATAAAGGTTGCAAAAGTTTTTCTATAGTGAAAATGTGTGGTAAGTAAAGTTTAGAGGAGGTACACACATACACACACACACACACACACACACACACATCAGTTCTCTTGTTACTGAGAGAAGAAATGGCCAGATCTGGATCAAGAAGTCTGCTCTCCTCTTTGAATACAGGTTCTTTATCAAGCCACTGGTTTGCAGGTCCCAACTTGTATTTAATTCCTACTTTTGGAGCAGATTTAGCATTTCTGTTAGTAGTTCGTTGTAATTTCTCCTTTCTTTCCTCTGCATCTCTTCTCCTCATAAGCACCAACCAATAAAAGTTTGAATTAATCCTACTTCACTCTTACTTTCTTTATGTTGTTGTTAAGTGCCGTCGAGTCAGTTCCAACTCATAGCAACGTTGTAGAGGGTTTCCGAGGAGCAGCAGGTAAGTTTGAACTGCCGACCTTGCAGTTCAAATGGCTTTGCAGTCTGGCACTTTAACCCACAGTGCCACACCAGGACCTTCTTTATATCTTTAAGTAAATGCTTGCGTTTTGTATTTGTATTTTGTTTGACCTCTTTTATTGCTCCATTTTGGCATTTTTCTTATGTCTTTTGAATCTCTCCTCTCAAATGCCCACTCCCTTCTCATTCCCTCATTTATATTTCTTATTGAGTGCCATCCACTCAGTTCCAACTCATAGTGACCCTGTTTAGGGTTTCCAAGAAGAAGTGGCTGGTGAGCTTGAACTGCCAACCTTGCAATTCAAACCAACTTGCAGTCCAGTGTATTTATTCCACACACCTACATCAGGACCCACATTTATGTTACAGGTATGCAATTTTCTACCCCTTGCAGCTCATCCCACACAACAGAACTATAGTATATTTCCTAAGTTACAATTTCAAAAAGTTCACATTTCTCCATTCTTATTGTAAACTTGTTTGCAGAGTGTCTATAGCGATCTATCTTTGCAGCCACATCATCTAGGATTTGGAGTTTTGATTACCACCTCCTGCATTCTCTCACACACTCTAGATTGATAAAGGACATGAACAGCAAGCCAGAGGGTCAAGAGTAAAAACCTAGAAATAATATTTGAATTTTCTTTTTTATTTCCCACATCCAATCCATCAAGAGCCTCATAATACTATTTTCCAACCTGTCCATTTCTTTCCATTTGTATTACTACCTGCCCAAACCACCACCATCGTCCAACTGGGCTGTTACAGTAGTTCATATTTGGTCTCCCTGTGATGATCTTGCTTCCCAGCAATCCAGATTCTATATAGCAGCAGAAGAGATCTTCTAAGATATAGTTAGATCATACCAGCTCTTGAGACCCTCAATGACTCCAGCTCTTACCATAGTATCATCTTCCACTGTGCATCTGCCACACTGACTTTCATTATATTCTTAGACACATTTTCATCTCAGAGCCTTAGTACTAGCTATTCCCTCTGCCTTAGTGTTCTTCCTCCTAAATGTTGTCACTTTTCTCTCAGCCTAAATGTCACTATATTCACAAGCTACCCAGTAAAAAGTAACTGCTAGGGCATTATCACCACACCCAGCATAGCACTTATCTGATATATTTCAGCTTTCTGTTTGTATATTTGTTTTCTATTCTATCCCCTATATTTGCATATTTGTTTTC
>NW_006408522.1:43497314-43498464 GCF_000296735.1 Chrysochloris asiatica
GACTCGATGGTACCTGACAACAACAAAAAACATCTTTCTGGTATTCTCTGCTTTTAGCCAAGATCCATGTTACCTCAGCAATAATATTCTTCACTCCACATCCTCATCTGAATCCAGCTTGAACCTCTGTCAGTTCCCTGTCAATGCACTGTTGCAACCAATTTTGAATTATCTTTAACAAAATTTTACTTCCATGTGATGTTGATGATACTGTACAATGATGTACACATTCTGTTGATTTACCTCTCTTTGGAATGGGCACAAATATGGATCTCTTCTAGTCAGTTGGCCAGGTAGCTGTCTTCCAAATTTCTTAGCATAGATGAGTGAGTGCATCCAGAGCTGCATCAGTTTGCTGAAAGATTTCAATTTATATTCCATCAATTCTCGCTACCTTGTTCTTTGTTGATACCTTCAGTGCACCTTGGACTTGTCCTTCAGTACTTTGGCCCTTGATCACATGCTACCTCTTGAAATGGTTGAACACCGTCCATTTCTTTTTGGTACAGGGACTATGTGTATTTTTTCCAATTTATTCTGATGCTTTCTGCAGTCATTCAATATTTTGTCCATAGAATCTTTCAATATTGCACGTCGAAGCTTGACTTTTTTCTTCACTTCTGTTAACTTGACAAATGTTCAGTGTGTTCTTCCTTTTGATTTTCTAATTCCAGATTTTTTAACATTTAATTATAATACTTGACTTTGTGTTCTCTAGTTGCACTTTGAAATTTTCTGTTCAGATCTTGTACCTCCTTATTTCTTCCTTTTGCTTTGGCATCTCTATGCTGGAGAGCAAGTCAGAGTCTCTTCTGACATCCATTTTGGTCTTTTCCTTCTTTCTTTTCTTCTTAATGACCTTTTGCCTTCTTCCTATATGATGTTTTCTATGTCATCCACAACTCTTCTGGTCTTTGGTCCTTAATGTTTAATGCATCAAATCTATTCTTGATATAATCTCTAAAATCAGGTGGAATATGTTCAAGGTCATATTTGGCTTTTGTGGACTTGTTTAATTTTTCTTCAGCTTCATATAAGCCTTTAATATCTAAACTTGCATATAAACAATTGATGGTGTATGTGTTCCACTGGTCTAGTTTGGGTTGATGATATGGAGCTTTCCCACCATTTTTTTCATACAGATGTAGTC
>NW_006408522.1:43498564-43499442 GCF_000296735.1 Chrysochloris asiatica
ATATTTGTTTTCTATTCTATCCCCTATATTTGCATATTTGTTTTCAATTCTATCCCCTATATTTGCATATTTGTTTTCTATTCTATCCCCTATATCTAGAACAGTGCTTGGCTCTGAATAAGTATTAATTAACTGAATGAATAAACCTTAATTTCATATCTATGTGACCTATTCATAGTACTGGCCAATATTCCTGATGGTGAAAAATATAGGAACAAAGATGAAAGATGATATGAAAACCAGAATGGAGTTGATTTGGAGATAGGGACACAGGAATAGTGAAAGAGAAGGACCTGACTGGAGAACAGTGTTCTTGTTTGTTTAAGACAAAGGAAGTTTGTATACAATCTGATAAATTTCAGACACCTATTCTAAAACCAGATACAACATAGACTGTGAACTCTATGAGGACAAGAATGTTTATTCTAGTCACTGCCATCAACCCAATACCTAGAATAATATTTGAAATAGTGTGATTGTTTAGTAAATAATTGAATGCATGCATGCATGAATGAATGAATGAGCATAATATAATCTTTGTCGTTGTTAAGTGCCATCGAGTTGGTTCTGACTCATAGCGACCCTGTATAGGATTTCCAAGGATGGCTAGTGAGCTTGAACCACTGACTTTGCTGTTTAGGGCATTAACCCACAGCACCACACCAGAATCCTGATATAAGCTTTAGGGTACATCATTTGAAAATAATTAATAAAACCAATAGTGATAAGTAGACTGTTGATACTGTTGTTGTTTAGCGCCACTGAGTCAATTCTGACACATAGCTACACTGTAGAGGGTTTCTGAGGTTGCAAATTGTGGGAGTAGAAAGTATTAGCTTTTTCATACAAAGAAGACTGTTGTTGTTGTTGTTGTTGTT
>NW_006408522.1:43499542-43504017 GCF_000296735.1 Chrysochloris asiatica
TATTTTCCAACTACTGTTCCTTCCTCTTTGTTTCCAACTTTTGCATTCCAATCATCAGTAATTATCAATACATCTTGATTGCATGTTTGATCAATTTCAGATTGAAGATCTTTGTAGTATTCTTTAATTTCATCATCACTGACACTACTGGTTGGTGCATAAATTTGAATAATAGTGGTATTAACTGGTCTTTCTTGAGGAGTTTTTGTTATTATCCTACAGCATTATACTTCAGTGTAGATCTGAAATGCTCCTTTTTGATGATTAATTCAATGCTATTCCTCTTCAATTTTTTATTCTCAGCATAGTAAACCATATTATTATCAGATTCAAAATAGCAAGTACCAGTCCATTTTAGCTCACTAATGCCTAGGATATCAATCTAATTGTATTTCATTTAATTTTTGATAAACCAATTTTTCTAGGTTCATACTTCATACATTCCATGTTCCAGTTATTAATGGATGTTTACAGCTGTTTCTCCTCATTTTGAGTTGTGCCCCATCCAAAACTGAAAGTCTCAGAAGTGTTACTCCATTTTCTTTATCATGTTCAACTCTACTTTAAAGAGGCAACTCTTCCCCAATCGTGTTTTGAGTGCCTTCCAACCTAAGGGGCTCGTCTTCTGGCACTATATCTGACAATATTCTGGCACTATTCTTAATGTTTCAATACTCAGTATTCTGGTGCTACCTGACAGTGTTTCACTGCTATCAATAAGGTTTACAAAGGCTAAACATTAAGAAGTAATACACCTCTCCTTCTTCCTAGTCTGTCTTACTCTGGAAGCTCAGCTGAAATGTGCCAGGTGATCTGTTGGCCTTTAAAATACCGTTGACATAGTTTCCTGCATGACAGCAACACACAAACCACCACAGTACTACCAACTGGCAGACAAGTGGTACTAGAGCTACTAGGTAGGTTCAAATAGCCAACTTTTAAGTTAACATTCAAGTACAAACCAGGTGATTTGTGCCACTTAGGTAACTTGATTGTAGAACAGTATTTTTCAAAATATAGACTATGGATTATATTGAAATGATTTATTATAATTCAGTGCCCTGTGACTTCCCTGAGATCTACTGAGTCATCTAAGACTTCCAAATGTTTTGAGTTTCATATGTGCTTTTTTATAGGCACAATGAAGTTGAGAGTGTCTGCCCTAGAAAAGGTAAGATGATGAAGATTCTAAAGGAGAATCTACATTTGAGAGACTTAGTGAAACACATGTTTCCAGAATTTTTAGAAAGAGAAAAGAATCAAAATGGCTAAGTTTCCAACCTGGCAGGCAGAAAGAACGAAACTGCTATCTACAGAAAATAGGAGACTTGTGTGCAGGTATGAAAAGGACTTCTCATTTTACAAGCTTATATGGTAATAGATTTTCACCTTTTGGAAGTCATTGGCACACAGATATAAAGGTGAAGTGTGAGGCTAAGCTAAGAAAAATATGTGCTTACCAAACCACAGAAGAAACCACACTATAATAAATATCAAATTATTGCCCCCACATTCTGTAGTTTGATAGTGCTAAAGAAAAATAAGTCTAGTTTCTTATTGTCAAATCCTATATTAAAGGCCTGTTGCTCCTGTTTGTTTCATAGTAAAAGCATTAAATATGTCTCAGTAAATAGTTCTTTGTGCAATAGATTGTTGAAATTGACTTCCTACCAGCCATGAAACAGATAAGACACTGGAGTAGTGTTAGAAAACAAGAAAAGAATGCCAGGGAACTAATTTAAAGTAAGATCTGAACACTAATGTCTCTGGTAAATAGTAACATTTTTTAAAGTGTTCTGTACTTCAGATTTTATTCATAATTCTTACACTTTAAATTCATAATTTTTATGTGAAAATAGGCTGAGGTATAATTGTTCCTCATGAGAAGAGACCTTAAATCATGGAATTATAGTGAATGATTGTTATCATGACTAATTTGACTGTTGCAACCATAAAGGTAGACGTTTTGTGACAAAAAACGGGGGTAGTAGTTAATCTTACAGTCCAGGAAAAGCAGACCTTAGGACCATCAAGGGAGAAGAGCATGAACAGAATGTGAGACCTTGAGAAGCAGTGACACCAGAGATGGAGGCGGAAATACAGACATGGAGAGATAAAGCAGCTGAGGGCTCTCGACTCATGGAAACAGAAAATCTGTATGCTGGTGACCAGGAGGCAGGCTTAAAGACTGTGCCCTTTGGTTGTTTAAATGATTGTATATTCCTGAGTGTTGTTTTTTTTTGTACAAAACACACAGAAACACACATTAAAAAACAAACACACACACAAAAAAAAAAAAAAGAGAGAGAGAGAGAATAGAAGCAAATGCTATTGAATGATGATGCACAGATTCTAATCATTGCAATGAAATGATGAGTGTAAAACTGATGTTCTCCCATGTAAGCTACCACTCAATTCACAATTAAAAACTTAAAGAAACAACACAAAACATGCAATTACTACTTGCGCATGTTAGCCTCAGTGCCTTTATGATTTGAGGAACCTGACATTTTAGAATAATGGGAATACTCATTGTTTTGAATATCCAAAAGTAAATTAGCCTTTCCTACCATGATGGAGTCCTGGTGTGGTGCTGTGGGCTAATGCACCAGACTGCAAAGTTGTCTGAACTGCAAGGTCGGTAGTTCAAGCTCACCAGCTGCTCCTTGGAAACGCTACACAGGGTCGCTAAGGGTCAGAATCGACTCAACAGCACTTAACAACAACACCATGATGGAGTCCTGCTGTGGTACTGTAGCACAAGCAATGGACTGCTAATGATAAGGTAGGCAATTCAAACTCACAAGCCACTCCTTGGAAACCCTATATAGGATCACAGTGAGTCAGAACTGACTTAACAGCACTTACCAACAACCACCACCACCATGATGGATATGTGTTTAATATGCATGAGAATGAGTCAAAAATTATCCACACTCCAGTTGTATTAAAATACTGAGCCATGTCCACAGCTGATGACAACTTTGAGCAGCCACGTGAAATGATTCTGTAAAATAGACAAATGACAGCGGATTGTGTGGCAAATCATTTGCGAATCAGCCATGGCTCTGCCTGTGAAATAATTCACAACAGACTTAGATTTTGAAAAGTTTGTGCGAGATAGGTAATGAACCAATTCACAGAAGAGCATAAACAGAAGCATTTGAATATCTACAAACAAAATTTGGATCTATACTGGAAAGAAGACAAAGTTTTCTTTTTAAAAAATCATTACTAAAAAAAAAAAAAATCATTACTGGTGACAAGACATAAATTCATCACTACGAGCCTGACAGTAAATGGCAGAGTATGGAATGGAAACACTGTCAATTGCCAACCAAGAAAACATTCAAAAGTCAACCATCAGCTAGAAAATTGAAGCTTACAATTTTCTGGAATTTTCAAGGGGCAATACTGGGACACTGAAAAGGTTCAACAATCAACAGTGCTCATTACAATGAGATGCTCACTGAAGAGCTGAAACCTAAACTTTAGATTAAATTCAAAAGACTGCTATCCAGGGGCATGTGATCTTGCATGACAATGCATGACCACACTATTTACACTCTGCAAAAACTTCATTTAAGGTGTGAAAGCATCCTCCCTATAGTCCTGATCTTGCTTCATCCAATTTTCACCTGTTTGATTCCCTGAAAGTAGCCCTTTAAGGACAAAGATTCACCTCTGATGAAGAAGTGAAGACAGAAGTGCATTCATAGCTCACAGCTCAACCTAAAACGTATTTTAATAAGAGAATACAAAAGCTTGTTGACAGATGGACAAAGTGTATTGAAAAGCGATGAGATTACGTCAAAAATGATGTATTCGTCTTTCCTAAAAGTTGATTAAAATAAATCTACGGCCATAGAGTGGAAATTTTTTGACTGACCCTCATACTTATAGAACGTTTATCATAAAACCCCAAGCTCCCTTTGTCAGTTTCTAACTAATTACTGAGAGATGAAAGAAGTAAGAGAAGGGAACAAGGATGAGAAATACCTACAACTGCACTTACGAGATGCTACTTCACTGCAGCATTTTGGAGTCTCTGAATTTTTTATTTGAGTATGATTCAAAGGTAAAGGCAGTGAGTCTATTGAATTATCCTGCAGACAAGTTGATTTTGTGTTTCTTTTCTAAGTTGAACAAGAAGTAATGTTGACCACAGTTTTTATAAAGAAGCAGGGGGTAAAATGAAACCACTGGTTGAAAATTTGTGCCACAAAATTTGCGTCACACATCAGTTATGTGAGGGTTTAATAACCCATTCCTTCAATGAGTTTGTCTTGTCCCTACTTTGCTGCCACACTTTTCAAAAGTCAAAGGTCAAATATATCAGTATCTCTTATTGCTTCACTTATAGAGAAAGATATTAAGGATATATATGGATATACATATTTGCACTGGGCAAATTTGCTGCACAGGAACTTTTTAAAGTATTGAAGAGTAGAGATGTCAGCTTGAGGACTAAGGTG
>NW_006408522.1:43504842-43512609 GCF_000296735.1 Chrysochloris asiatica
GGCTGCAAAGCTCAAGGTCAGCAGTTCGAAACTATCAGTCATTCTGTGGGACAAAGATGAGGCTTTCTGATCCCATAAAGATTTACAGCCTCAGAAAACTTATGCAGGGTCATTATGAGTCTGAGCTGACTCCATGGCACATAACCACCACCACGTATGTATATACACATAATGAGTTCTGGTGTGGCGCTATAGGATAGGCACTGGATTACTAATCACAAGTATGGTGGTTCAAACCCAGCAGCCACTCCTTGTTAGCCCTATGCAACGTCACTATGAGTCAGACCTGACTCGACGGCACTTAATGACAACAGCAACACACACACATATATATGTATATATACATAAATATATGTACGGTGTAAGTTGTTTAGTGCCGTCAAGGAGGTTACGACTCATAGCAACCCAGTAGGGTTTCCTAAGGTCACTGGTGAGTTTAAACTACTGACTGTCAGTTCAAACCAACCTTGCAGTCCAGTGCTTGTCCTCCAGAGCCACATACATATATATCCCACTACCATCAAGTTAGTTGTGACTCACAATGACCATTCAGAGGGTTTCTGAGACTTTACATCTTTGTGGGAGCAGACAACCTCATCTTTCTCCCTTGGAGCTGCTGGTGGGTTTGAACTCCTGTGGTTATTAGTCCAAGTGCTTATCCCACAGCACCACCAGGGAGATATACATATGTGTGTATATACATACACATTTTGCAGCTATATACAGTGCTTACCTCTATATATATTTATGACTTTTCTACCACCTGGAGTCCCTGGGTGGTGCAGTTAATGAATTTGCTGCTAACCTAACAGTCAGTGGTTCAAGTCCACCCAGACGCTTCTAAGAAAAAGGGCCTGGCAATCTACTTTCAGAACCCTAAGCCATTGAAAATCGTGTATAGTCCAGTACATATGGAATTGCCAAGAGTCAGAATTTACTCCACAGCAGCTGCTTGGTTCTCCTACCTGCTCCTCTCTTCCCTTCACCCTCAAAAATGGTGAAATCAATACAGCAATGAAAGAATTTATAATACTATAAAAGACACCAGAAGACAGTGCCTAGTTACCACCACTGACCCTTCTGACCAGGACCATAATAGGTGGTCCCTGATGAATGAGAAACAGAATATGAAGCAGAGCTCAAGTTTTTATAATACATATTTTAAAATGCAGATAAACGGCACCAGAAGGTAACAGAAACCACTGAGACTATGGTGCTGAGACACCTTTGTACCTAGAAGGAAGCCTAGCCTCTGAGATCACCTTTGAGTAAAATAGCAGCATGGGACACAAAGTAAAGGATATGACCCTTTTTATAAACCATTAGTATGAGAGCAAAAGATCAGCAAAATCTCAAAAACAAAGATGAGAAGATAAGGGGGAAAGGAGACTTGAGTACTAGAAAGGAAATCAACAGAACACAATTTCAGAGAATGTTGATGGATTGTGATAAATACAGCTAACATCGCTGAACAATTGGTGTGGAAATTGTCCAATGGGAACCTAACTTGCTCTGTAAACCTTCACCAAAAATCAATAAAATATCATTTTTAAAATATGATATATATAAACCTGGATGAGAATTTGCATAACAGATGTCTACTCCTAGGAATTCTACATCAAGAAATGTATGCCTCTGAAGGAACAGTTTGGATTCTATAAAAGTATGCTGGTGTGGTGTTGTACGATAAGCGCTAGACTGGTAATCACAAGGTCAGCAGTTCAAAACCACCAGCTACTGTCAGACAGAAACACTATATAGGGTCGCTATGAGCAGAACCAATTCAACAGCATACGACATACAAGGGTAAATTAAAAGTACTGCTACAAAGGCATAGAAATCTTTATTAAAATATCAAAATATGAAGCTACAGTTTCTTGATGTATCCTCCCTTTATGTCTATATGTTTCAGAAGGTAGTGTTTCCATCTCTCTAATGCATCCACGTAAGAATTCTACATGTTTCAATGTACACCATATCAAAACAGAAGTTTTGACATCTTTTTTGGGATGGGATAAGGTTTCCCAACAAAATTCTTGCAGGACAGCCTTTGTTACTCTGGAAAAATAAACATGTGCATTGTTGTGATCGAAAAAATAATGTTGTTGTTGTTGTTGTGTGCCATCGAGTCGTTTCCGACCCATAGCGACCCTGTATAGGGTTTACGAGGGTGTAAATCTTTACGGGAGTAGAAAGCCTCGTCTTTCTCCCGCGGTGCGGCTGGTAGTTTCGAACCGCTGACCTTAAGGTTCGCAGCCCGATTCGTAACCACTACGCTACCAGAGCTCGAAAAAATAATACTTTTGTGCAAATCTGTTGGTCTTCTTCTAACCAATGCAGTTTTTTATTTTCTTAAAATTTCTGAAACTGTCCTGTATCCTTCGAGAAAATTTATCAAAATTTCCCATTTGGAATTAAACAACAATAAAGCAGTTGTCATAACTTTCTGATCTGACCTCTCTCAGTTGCATTTATCTGGCCCAGCGGATCCCCTTGGAAGCCACTGTTTTGACTGGACCTTTTTTTGAAAACTCAACTAAAGAAACTAAGACAAATGTATTACTGAAACAACTTGTCTACAGCTATTCAATGGTCACACAGACATACTTAAACAAGTTTTGTTTGGGTTAAACCTGTGTATGTATAAACTGGAATACTAGGAACAATACGTTCTTATCCTGATATAGTGACTACTAGAAAAACGTCAGTTCAATATTCAAATAGATCTTAAGATTATTTATTCATTCAGTCAATACATCTAGTGTGCAACTTTGTATCTGCATGACAGTCATGTTTGGAAGCCAACCATCAGAAGCATGCCTGACTTGAGTCAGCAATGAGGAAAGAGTCAATTGAAAATCTTCCATTTTTCTCATCCGCTGGAGTACTAATTAGAATACAGCCAAAGATATCTTTTGCTTGGTCACCCAAGAACCCAAGTTATTCAGATGATGTCCAACACAGAGGCAAAGGAGATAAGGAAAGAAGTGATCCTAACAATGAGCCTCTGAGTGTTGCACATTATGATGAGTCAAATATTCCAAAAGAGAAAGTGCATTTTCTGTGTCCTTGGTTTGGTGTGGAATGGGTAACTTTAAAAATATGGAGACCCTTTCCCTTCTTTCATTGTCATGCCTTTCTTCCACATGGATAAAGATCTTGTCATACACTACAAGGAGAAAGTGTTTTCTTTCTCAAAAGAGATATATGTTTGTGGTTTTCTTTGTGTCAAGGACAACTTAGCTCAAAAAGCATATATTAGATTTATTTTAAACTCAGAATTTATATAAAACTAAATTGTGACATTTTTATCTCACTCAAGTTTGGACTGAAAACTGTACCACTTTGTTCTAAAAGTATATTTTTATTTTTGTAGGTGTTAATTGCATTCACTAACCTTTAGTGAGTAATAGATAATATGATTGTTGTTGTTGTTAAGTGCCATCAAGTTGGTTCCAACCCATAGAAACCTTGCATAGGGTTTCCGAGGAGCAGCTGGTGAGTTTGAACTGCTGACCTTGTGATTCAAACCGACTTTGCAGTCCAGTGCAATAACCCACAACACCACACCATGACTCCAGATAATATTATGTTGTTGTTGTTGTTAAGTGCTGTTGATTCTGACCCATAGCGACCCTGTATAGGGTTTCCAAGGAGCAGCTAGTGAGCTTGAACCACTGCCTTGAAGTTCAAATGATGCTGTAGTCTGGTGCACTAACCCACAGAACCACACCAGGACTCCCAGGTAATATGATAGGTACATTTTAATCATTTAATAACCATTCTTCTTTAGTGAGTGAAAATTTTTTTAAGTTTTAAAATTCAGCCCTCTTTAAATATACCGTGTTAACATTTACTTTACTCATTGAGCTATGAGAGATCTGCAGATTGCTGTTGCTGAGTGCCACCAAGTTGGTTCACTTTCATAGCAACCCAAACAGCTACGGATGGGCTTGAACCACCAACTTTGGGGTTAGCAGTCCAGTACTTATCATACAGCACCACCCCAGGACTTTGCTTTGGAGATGACCTGGTAATAAATAGTTCCTAATTAATGTTTGCTTCATATTTAGTGTTCCATTCAGCAATAGCTAATCATATTCGTTGAGAACAGAAAATTGAAAATAATCTTTCATTCTTTGCAGTCAACAATTGCAATCTGTTCTTTTTTCATAAGATTACAACACCATTTGTAAAACATAAGAAAATGTGAGATATAAATATGAGAGCAATAAGTCACTTTCAATAATTCAGTTTAAAAACAATTAACTCTAAGTCATATCTCAAAGTCAATCTTCAACTTCAGGAAAAAATAGAGTAATTTAGAGAGGTTCATGACATTGTACTAAATATTTCAAAGCCAGGAATTCTATCTAAATTATAAGCAGGTAAATAAAGTATTCTTTTAAAACCGTCTGTTACTCCCAAACTTTGAACACCCATTTTGCAAACTTCAAAACTCATGAATAAATGAAAGCATGGTAGGTGCAACAAAGCTAACTTGGTACCAGTATGGAAACTTAAGCCCTTATCTTAGGATATAGGGATAGAGAATGTATTCCTTTCATTCTTCATCTTCAAGAAGACTGCACAAACTTCACACAAGTCAGCTTCTCCAAGATGGAAAGGGACTCATGTTCCCTCCATGTATTGAGGTTGACTGTATATTAAAAATTAAAGAAAGATTAAAACAAGGTAACAAAATGTGATATTTAAAAAGTACAGTCCTGTCATGCCTGAACTCACCCCTGTGGTTCAATTTTTACCATACAATTTGCTGTTGTTATTGTTAGGTGCCATCGAGTCGGTACCGACTCATAGCAACTTTATGCACAGAAGAACAAAACACTGCCCGATCCTGGGCCAACCTCACTACTGTTACCATGCTTGAGTCCATCGATGCTGCCGCCACCTGGCCAGTCCATCTTGTTGGAGGTCTTCCTCTTTTTCTCTGACCCTCCATCTTACCAAACATGATATCCTTCTCCAGCGATTGGTTCCTCCTGACAATATATCCAAAGTATGAGAAATGAAGTTTGGCCATCTTGGCCTCCAAAGAGCACTCTGGTCACACTTCTTCCAAAACGGACCTATTGGTTCTTTTGGCAGCCCATGGCACTTTCAATATTCTCCTCTAACACCATAACTCAAAGGCATCAGTTCTTCTATGGTCTTCCTTATTCGCTGTCCAGCTTTCGCATCCATACAATAGATGGATGGATTTTTAATGGGAAAATGACACTAGTGAGGTATGCACACCTTAGAATAATCAACCAGTGAAGATCAAATGAGCAGCATTTACACAAGGACCAAACTCAGAAGGCTTAGTAAAAGAAAGAGAAATGGAAACAGGAAACAATGGGAAGACGTGGAATAAGTGATGATAAAGGAACTGTAATCAATGAGATAGAAAAAAAATGGGTATGAATCATTTAATGTAAAACTTATAATTTGCTCTGTAAATTCACAATAAAAAGTTGAAACAAAAAATAAATAAAAATTCAGTCCTGTCACTGAATCTCATGGACGGCTGGATAACCTCAATAGGAAATGATCTCTAAAGTCAGCTTTCCAGGCTCGCTCTAGAATCGGCTCTGCTAGTTACTTCCAAGTTTCATTCTTTTGCAATTTTCTAGCACGTTTTTCTACCGCCAGTTTTTCACACCTACAATCCATCCCCCATATTGCTGCCAAAGTGACCTTTCTAAAATATCCATTGTTGTTGTTGTTGTTAGGTGCCATCGAGTCAGTACCGACTCATAGTGACCTTATGCACAGCAGAACAAAACACTGCCCGATCCTGGGCCAACCTCACTATTGTTGCCACGCTTGAGCCCATGGATGCTGCCCCAGTGAGATGGATTGGCAAAGTGGCAGCAAAATACTCATTAGATAAGTTATTTCCCTGCTTTGGGCAGGGATTAGTCCCCCTCGGGTTTCTAGTCACCTGTAAGATAAGTCAGGCTCATTCTCATGGTAACCAAAAAAGCCTTTTCCTGCTCCAGTCCTAGGCATTCCTTCTCTCCCACCTGGTCCTCCATGCTCTGCATAATTTTATTTACTCCCACTTGTTGGATTGTTCTTACATTCTCTATCTGCCTGTAAAGCGCCTGCTACTTTTCCTCACTGCAGGCCACTCTGGACAACTTCTTCTTTTGGGCCCCATTGTACTACAGGAGCCCTGGTGGCATAGTGGGTTATTTATTTGGCTGCTAAGCATAAGAGCTCTGGTAGCGTAGCGGTTACGAATCGGGCTGCGAACCGCAAGGTCAGTAGTTCGAAACTACCAGCTGCTCTGCAGGAGAAAGATGAGGCTCTGTGCTCCCATAAAGATTTACAGCCTTGGAAACCCTGTTCAGGGTCACTATGGGTCGGAACCAACTCCACGGCACTTAACAACAACAACAAACATAAGGCCAGTAGTTGGAATCTACCAGCTGCTCCATTGGAGAAAGATGAGGCTTCCTGCTTCCATGAAGATTTACTGCCTTGGAAACCCTACTAGGGTGTTTTGAGTTGGAATCAACTCAATGGCACTGCTTCTGGGGTTTTGATACTTCAACCTGAGTCCATAGGTAGTACAAACAAGTAACACACTTGGCTGATAACTGAAAGACTGGTTGATAACTGAAACCCAGGGTTGCCTCAGAAGAAAGACCTGGTAATCCACACCCAAAATACTCAGCCATTGAAAATACTGTGGATCACAATTCTACTCTGACATATGTAAGACTGCCATGAGTCAGAATTCATTCAATGGCAACTGGTACCCTAGTCATTATTCCCAAAGTCTTTAAACATCTGTTGCTTTCATCCATTTATATGTTTGCCTCCCCTGACGATGTTGGAAGGTTCTTAAGGACAGAGACTAGTTTTTATGCATTTTGGTATCCTCAATGCCCATGTTAACATGTACTGTAATGTTTCATCTTTTTTGTTATTGTTCAATTTACTTGCTTTACCTTTGTTTCTTTCCTCTCTTACCATTCCATTTTTGAATGTTAAAAAAATCACTTTTATCTTGACTGATGAGAGTTAGAATAACACTGCTCAGACACTTCCCATGGCTGAGTAGAATTATGTTTCGAAGAAAACTTCTGCATAATAATTTTATTAAAAGCCATCAACTTCTAAATTCCTTGAAAATATAAGCCTCGCCACAAAAATTTCCATAAATCTCTTCATCTTCTCAATACTTAAATCTGCTTCTCTTTAAGAACTGAGAAGCAGGACATTTTAACCTCTCTTCTACTTTATTATTCCTCTCTTTGGTTTTTTTTGCTGTATATTTTTTTTCTGCTACTAGTTCCTTTCAGATTTGTGATGCTTCTGCTACATTATGGATTAAATGACTTCTGTGAGTTTGTCTGCCAACCCCAGCACCATCCATACAACTTCTTCTGTTTAAAAATGTATTTTAAGTTGCAAGCAATCTGCCTCAAAATCTTTTTGAAACTAAGCACATCTGTAGGTTGTAGATTCTCCACTGAGGTCAGGAAACCTAATCTGTACTAATTAGAGTTGTTCATTCAGCAAGCAAATATATATGTGTATGTGTGTGTGTGTGTGTGTGTATTATTGTTAAGTGCTGTCGAGTCGGTTCCAACTCATACCAACCCTGTATAGGGTTTCTGAGGAGCAGCTGGTGAGCTTGAACTACCAACCTTTCAATCCAGCACATTAATCCATAGTGCCACAGACTCCACAAGGCACGATAGGATGAGCACTGAACTGCAAACCACAAGGTCGGTGATTCAAACCTACCAG
>NW_006408522.1:43512969-43514990 GCF_000296735.1 Chrysochloris asiatica
TTATTAGAAAGAGAGAGAGAGAATGAGATTTGCTTCAAGGAAATGACACACACAATGGTAGAGTCTGGCAAGTCCCAAATCTGTGGGTAAGGTATCAAGTTAGAGACCTTGCCTGACTCATGTAGTTGCAGGGACTGATGACCCCAAAATCATCAGGCCAGATGGCAGTCTGCTGGCTTACGTACCAAGAACCAGAGTTAAGAGGATGACAAGTCAAATGCAGGATCCAGAAAGAACAGCTTTGCTAGACCATCCCTATATATTGCATGCAGGCCACACCCAAGGAAACTGGCTGACTTTTAGTTGATTAGCTGCTTAAAATCAGATGACAAAATGGAGGACAATTACATTATATTACATTATAGAAGAACAATCAAGCCAAACCACTGAGAATCCTAGCATACCCAAGTTGACACATAACTTTTTTTTAATCAGATCAAAATTATTCTTGGCAACTAATGGATTTATGTTCAAAAGAGGATTTGTCCATTAATGATAGAAAGGTTGTTAAAGATCTTTTAATATGAGATAAATACAGCAGTAGATCAAAAGTTAGTAATATTTTATAATAATCACTCTGAAAGAGCTATTTCAAGTAATAATTACCCACAGAAGAATGATAGGGGATTTCCTAATGGCTGCAGTTGTAAGAACCACTTACCATTTGACAAGACAAACCTGATATTTTCCCAAGCTAAAAATGAAAATATTTCCTTAATTGGAAAATAATGTCTTAATTCACTCTCTTAGAATTTTTAAATTAAATTAGTCAAGTGCACTGTTTTCATTATGCAGTTTTACTCTTCATTTTCCTAAGGTTAGTATTTTTCTAAATCTATCCTTTCATGCTGTAAAAGCTGCCAAAACAGTATATTTCCTTTCTGTTCCCATGGAAGCCTGTTCTCTATAAGACACATCTTACCTTTCGTCGTAAAGTTACTTCTTCAAAGCCACTCTTTTGGTTTTGTTTTTCTAGATATCCAGTTTACATCAGGTTATGTCTTGTGGCTTCTCTGACTGTGGAAGTCTCCACTGTGACATTAGTCACACACCCAGAATACACTCTTTTTGGAGAAGCATTCTGAGAGGAACAATCAGGCACCCTCCTACTATTTAATGTTGGATATAAGGAAGGAAAATGTGCATCACCTTATTTGTCTGTCCATTCATTTACTATTTGATTAGCAGAACTCATATTTGCTGAGCATCTTACTCTGAGGTGGCCCTGGCTCAGGGAGCTGACACAAAGTCAGACACATAGATTCACACAAAAGGATATCATAATACAACACCAGCTTTAAAAGAGCTTTATATGTGGGGTCCTGGGTTTAAGGAAACAGCACTAAACCCTCAATTTAAATTAAGTCATTTTAGCCCACTTAATATATTCTACTCTTCTTAACATTCTATGGGTTCTTTTATGAAGGAACTTCTTAATTAGACTGTCAAAAGAAAACTAACTTCAGAAATTCTGAAGAGAAAGCCCATAGCATCATTTTAAGAGCATAAACATCTATTTTCTCACCATTAATCTTTTTGAATTTTTATTGATAAGAATTCACAGACTCTCAGCAATCATAAATTAAATGTAAAGATTTTTTACTATTTCCAGTCACTTCTGTTAAAAGAAAACCACTAAATATCTACCATGTATATTTTCATAAGCCACATCCATTCAGTGTACCTACACTGACTGGAATCTTACGCAGTTCACCCAGACGTGTTTGACATCAGGTTTCTCAATATAGGTGTCACGGAACCTGAAAGCTATTAATCATATAGAGTTGACAATCCACCTCATGGGCCAATCAGAAACCTAACTCAGATTCTTGTCCTATTGGTTGCATTTCCTTCTCTCTGCCCTACATCTAGACTACTTTCTGGTCAGGAAGATTCCCTATCTTCAATCATGTAGCAACTCCTTGCTTGTAGAACAATCAGATGAGTTTCATGTTTTTCAAATTTGTATATAGACTCTGACATAACAAAGACCCATAATCTTTTTGTTGTTGTTGTTTCTT
>NW_006408522.1:43515380-43532594 GCF_000296735.1 Chrysochloris asiatica
TTCCAGACAAAGACAGACTACAATGAAGGAGTGATGAACTACTTCTGAATATTTAGTCATTGAAACCATTATGAATTCCAGAGAAACACTGTCAGATATAGGGCTGGAAAATGAGCCCCTCAGGTTGGAAGTCACTCAAAACGTGACTGGGGAAGAGCTGCCTCATCAAAGTAGAGTTGACTGTGAAAAAAAGGAAGACCCCAGTGAGATGGATAGGGAAAGTGGCGGCAGCAATGGGCTCAAGCGTGACAATTGTGAGGTTGGCCCAGGATCGGGCAGTGTTTCATTCTATTGTGCATAGGGTCACTATGAGTTGGTACCAACTCAAAGGCACCTAACAGTAGCAACAAGTACTGATTTGTCTTTTTTCTTTTCTTTTATTAAAGTAAGAATTGAAATTACAGATCCTTTCAAAATATATCACTTAACCAGTGAAGGAAGGAGCCTAGCTATGAGCCAGCATTCCTGTCTCATTATCCAACACCTGCAGCACTACTCACCTTTGTTTTCTATAAACGTACTTTCTACAGTAACTGTCTTGAAGCTATACAAAAAATGGCTCAAAAATAAAACTAACTGACATGGTTGCTAGGAGAAATAAAGAGGAAATAGAAAAAAATGTTTGAAAGTTTTTAAGCCAGAAAATAGAAACTTTGTATAGATTAAGCAGTGGCATGTAGGATTTGAAAGTGGACCAAATGTGTAACATGATAGAATTCATAGAACTTTCCATGCAAAACAAAAGAAACCATTTTAGGGGAAAGTAATAGTTGCCTTGTCTTGGGGAAGAAAACTCACTGAAATTTGGATGCGCTTCTTTCTGCATCAGAAATTAGCAAAAGTTTATCCCAAAGAGTAATGATTGTTACCCTTGAGTGTTGCATTGTTGTTGCTAAGTGACCATCGAGTTGGTTTCAACTCACAGTGTCCCTGTACAGAGTTTCCAAGAAGCAACTACTAGGTTTGAACTGCTGATATTGTGGTTAGAAGGCCTGTGCTTATCCTACAGCATCACACCAGGACCCCATTTCTTTAAGAAAAATTATCAGTATAAGATAAAGAGTCAAAAACTATTTAAAGCATAGAGAAGGTTGAGATTTATGTAAAGAGATTAAGTAGATGGAGGTGAAGAAACTAGAATAGAAGTAGCAAGAAGGCTGACACAATGTGGAAAATGTAACCACTAGATCATGAAATCTAGAAAGTGCATATCTTCACCAAAAAAATGAAGTTGGTTTTTTTTAGGTTATATTCAAAACATCATTATTCTCAGTACTGGTTTTAATATAAGTAGTTATAAATGACATCCACCCTTCTATAGCTCTTACTTGTTGATATAAATATGTTTTTAAATGTCCTTTATTTCTAGTCCAGGATGTCTGAAGTAGTCACACATACTCTCCTGTCCCCCTGGAAGCTGCCCATTGGGTTTTCTTCCTAATTCACGGCCTCAGATTCTTCTTCATTAACTTTGTTTTGATGGTAGAAACCCCGGAGCAGAAGAGTTATCTACTGTGCATTTATTAATCAGAATTTAGGTTCATATTTTCCTTTGCCTGTAGTTTTACTTATTTCCTCATACAAATTGGAAATAAATGACAGTTATGATTATGGTCTATAAACTTTTAATTTGGTAGTTTATATTTGCCTTGGTTTCCATCCACAGTTATAAGGAAATACTTACATGATTGGGTATCTTTGCTTCTCTTATGATTATAGTCTTGCCAACTTGATTTTCAGTTTGTTTCCTAAGTATTTTAATATAACAAAACACATATTATCTATTATAATACAAATATTATTTATTATAAAGTCTTTGCTTTGTCTATTGCCAAATCCTTTCAGATTAAAAGCCTAGTCTAAGTATTCAATATTCATTAAAATTATACATTTGTGAAAAATAATTTTTGACCTTGAAGTTTGTATAGGACTCAAATGCCAGACAAGCAACTTAGCGCATCTCCCATTAGCAGCAAAATTGTGATTTCTTGTAGTGCTATAATGTCAGTGATGGAAAATGGGGAACAGTAAGGAATTGAAATAAAATATCACAAAACTTTTCCTCTAATTTATTTTATTTATGGATTAGACACTAGTCAAGTGATGACCGTGATTTCTGTAATAATATTTATCTAGCTCTGGAAATACATGCAGCCTTTTATGTCTTGACGGTCTAATCAAATTAGGTACACTATTCTTTGCTGGGACTATGCTTAATATTGTTTCACTCTTGAAATCTGCTTATGCTGTTTTGTTTCAAAACCTTAAATCAGCTCACATCATAAGGTGTGGAAATTCATTTATTCAGATCCAAATATAATCTCCCTTTTAGGGAAGGAGTGCCTTTGAGAGCATCATTAATAAAAGTCTACTGAGGCATTATGGATCTGAAAAATACTCTCATCATGAGTTTAGTACAAAACAGCACAAAATATAAAGATAAGATTTCCTATCAAATGCACAGAGGCAAAATGTTCCTGACAATGTCAGAACATTCTAAGATAGTTTAAAACTTTTTTAATGCCTTTGAAAAACATTAATTATGGTTATACTTTAGAAACCAAAGGTCTGAGTTCCTCATGATGACTTGACTTGAGCTGATTCACCTTGAGAGACAACTGCACTCCTTGTTTTATTGGGTGCCCAGATGATCTTATTGCTTTAACTTTGAGGATAAAAATGGACTATTTCTTTTTTTAAAAAAAGCAAAAAACAAAAAAAACCCACCTCACTGCCTCAATTCTGACTCTTAGCGACTCCAAAGAAGGTTTCCAAGACTGTAAATCTTTATGGGAGCTGAAAGCCTCATCTTTCTCCACAGAGGGACTAAGTGGGTTTGAACTTCCAAGCTTTCGGTTAGTTGTTGTGTTGTGAAGTGCCGTCGAGTCGGTGCCGATCCATAGCGACCCTGCACAGGGTGTCTGAGGAGCAGCTGGTGAGCTTGAACTGCCAACCTTGCAGTTCAAATGGCTTTACAGTCTGGCGCATTAACCCACAGTGCCACACCAGGACTCTTAACCAATAGCACGTCCAGGGCTCCTTGGTCTCTTTGTGGACTCATGCAAATACTCAAACAATATGCATGTACTTTATAAAACAGACTTGCTGAAGAAAGGTAACTGTGACACCATTCAAAGGGATCCAAGATCTGTAATAAACTGAGTCTAAAACTAAAATAAAAAGAAAGAAAAAGATAATAGACTTTGGATAAATAATCACTGAAATAAAAACAGAAATCTTTAAATGCAGCAGCAATAAGATTTTATTTCGGAATATTAATTGGCATTGAATGGATGATCCATGATAATGGAAAGCAGAAGAAGGGTATAAGAATTTTGGAGACTGTTAAAATCATCATAAGTCAATGTGTGTGTGTGTGTGTGTGTGTGTGTGTGTGTGTGTGTGTGTGTAGCAAATCCATTCTCCAGCTAACATTACACAAAGCCTTTTACCTGATGCAAAATTTCCAATGAGCAGTTTTCTATGTTCTGGCAACCTGAAATACTGACAGCTGTAAGTCACCAAATCACTGGCCTACATAGTAATTCAAGAAGCAGGCTGGTCTCCTCAAGAGGAAGACACCTAAACCAATAAGACAAAGTATCGACTGTCTAATTCTAGAGCTCTTCATGAAAATTGCTGTTGTTCTTTCTGTTCAAAGATGATTTATTGCATTTATCTGTTATGTTCTGTGACTCCTGAGGGCAGAACATAAACTGTTTTTTGTTTTTTTTCTTTAAATTGAACCAGCTTAGAAACTTTTTCTTTCTGCAAATTTATCTTTTCTTTATTTAATGTTTCAATATTGTGGAACTGATTTTAATATATAAAAAAAGAAACTTCCTCTTAGACTGTAAGCCCTGAATGATGAATTCCAGCCCACAACAACTCTTTATTATCCAGTGTTAACTCCATGAAAATTGAGAGGAAAGAGATTTAATTGTAACGTACATAGACACATTTTAGACTGGATGTTAACCACTTGAATAAGGTGTGTACATGTTTAAATGTATTTTCCCTTTCTAATTTGAACATGTAAAACCATCTACTTTCATAATCTGGGCAAAACATTCAGATTTCATACTCTGGATTTGAAATAAAACTCAACAGAGGAATAAAAGAGTATTATCTGTGCACCTAGTAGATTGAGGCAAATTTTAATTGAGCAAAAGTGGCGTTCAGCACACACATCCTTCATTATTTCTACTTGGAAGTATGTACTTAATGATTAAGTCTCTAAGGGTTTGTTTGATGGCACAATCTAAATTTCTTTAAGAAGGAAATGAAATGTGGTTTTTCATTCTTTAAAGGACAAGTTACAAAGCATGTCAAACGATAACAAAGGCTCTTAGCTTTTAAAACTATATCTATAATTTGTGTACCCATTGGTTTGTTCATCTGGATATCAGTAATATACAGACTTGATCTAATAATGGCTAATTATGCAGTTGTTTATCAGCTCATTTGAAACATTTTGAGATTCAGTCTAGCTCAGCAAATTACTGTGCTTAAGGCAGTTCTACATTCTAGAAAATTATAATATCCCCACAAGGCAAAGAATTAATAATAAAAATCCTCTTTTGTAAAAGATTATCATTGCAGAGCAAATGGAGCAGATCTTCCCTCTCCTCCTGCATTTAATATTCTCATTTTCTCCTGGAAACTTTGATGGAGAGGCAATGAGAATATCTCTGTTTTATTAACTGATTAAGAGGCACATTTCTAGAACTCGTGCACTATAGTGATTCCTAAAACTGTAGTGTTGCTAAGAGCCAATAATCACAGAAGGGCAAAATGATTCATCTTGTTATTCCTGAATGTTTCTGAAGCTCAGTAGAGCCAAAAATTTTGCCCCGTTCAAAAAGCCTCCTTATTAAACTTCTCTAAGCCTCAGTTTACTCATCTGATATAACAAAATACATAATAATAAAAGACTGGCTCTGGGTGTTGTGAGGATTAAGTGAGATAATATGTCAGGTGCCTAATACTATATCTGGTATAGGATAACACTCAATTATGCTAGTCTTAATTATTAGCATTGTCACTACCTCCTGTGATGCGCAAGCCACATAAGGATGTGTGTATTACATTAGCCATTTGCCTAAGTAGTTATGACATTTCAGAACACAAAGGTTTTCATAGTAGCTGAAAGTTTTAAATGAACTTACTGCACTAGCATTTTTAGACCAAATGCACCTCACCAAGTAAGCATCAAGTCAGTCAGAATATGCAGGATACTAATAGACAAGATGAATCACCTAGACTGTAGTTTGAAAGTATTCCAGTCTCATAGCGGTTTGACCAGGCAACATAATATTTTTAAAAGCACACTTGGTGTTTCTTCCTTTGAACTGTACTGAAGAGTTTTGAACTCTTTCTTCATGATTCAGATTTTGTCATAGATTTTACCCTCTTCGCTACTTCCACATTGGATCATTGCACCATATTTTGAGAAAAAAATATAAAAACTATCTAGATGCCTTAGCTGGAACATATGAAACTGTTTGCTTTATGACATTATTTGCACAGAATATATGCTCCACTTTATTTTGTCAACCAGAATTACTTTTTGACATCCCAGTGAAATTCAGTGTGCTACCTTTAGTTTATAAATATAGCTGAAGTGTTACATTTTTAAAATAAAATACATCTCTTCTGTATACTTGAGTAGTTTAGTTACTCTGTGCTCCTGGGTTTTACTTTGGATATGTTGGTGGTTCTTGACTTCTGGATATCTCTGCCTATCTTGAATTGGAAAAGCAACTCTTATTGCAAGTCATTTCATCTTAGAGGACAACAGACAGACTCCATTAAGATTTCTTTGACGAACTAAACAAAAGGAGCAGTTATTCAATTTAGGTGCTATTCACTACACTCCATACCCAGTTCCTGTTTTTTTCCCTATTTTAAACATGCCTTCAATTTTTGTTCATTTGTATTTAATTTCAAAACACCCGGGATAGCGTCTTCTCCTTGACTATTATTAAAGTCTTCCAAGGAAAGATGAATTCTGTACCAGTGCTTACATACATAAAAGAGTAAAATGGGAGCAAATTAAAAATGCATATAAGTCCAGAAGCTAACAGCGGTTAAATTTTTTTTTTTTTTTTTTTTAAAGGACATGCTATAAAGCTGTGTCTGAAATGAAGCTTGTACCTGTGGAATAAGGAGACTGCAGCAAGCTGGAGGAGACTGTTTTGAGCCTTTCGGTTGCTAAAAACTGTTTATATGGGCTATTGTCACTCAGCTTATTATAGAGGTGTTTTCTAAAAAGTGAACCCTGAGGGCAACTTGTCTTTCACCAAAGGTTTCCAGAATCCCAGTCAAACCCATTACTATGGGGCTGTGAACGTACCACCTTTTCATCACTGCCATCACAGCTGTGTTTGTGCTGTTGTTATTGTTTCATCTCTCTGTGTTCAGCATGCTATAATCACAATAATTCATCCTAATGTTATGTGATTAGCAGTCTCTGTTGTGGTGAGAATTAAACACCACTCACACAGCGGCTGTGACCCTTCACCTCCCTTGGAATTGGCCAGGATTGCTTTGGCTGAGAGACAAATGGAGAAACTCACATGATGACGCCTGCACACTCTCAGGCCTGGGATAAATGGAAAAACTCACTTTCCAACAGTATGTGTGGATTCCTCAGCAGCCATACCATAAAAGTTCAATTCTTCCACCTCCCTCCTAAAAGCTAAGCTAGTCTAATCCTGGAAATATTTTTATAAAGGATTTTGTAAAGTGCTGATGTCGTGTGCTAAAACGGAAGGCAACGTGGCGTTTTTAATAGGAAGGTAACAGTTCTTAAATTTCACTGGAAGCATTGTCAGTAGATCAACTGCCTGTTTGACATGTAAAGAAGAGGTTTGAGAAATTTAATGCTTCTTATGTTGCTTAAAGTCTACACAAACAGGAGAAGCCCACTGAACAACAACAATTTGCAAACATGTACACATAATTAACCATCTCTCTTTATCTACAGGGGATATACTTGCATTTCCTTCTGTGATAGAGTTCTGTGCTTTGTGGAACAATGTTAATCATAAACACTACAGTGGTGATAATAGTTTTGTGCCATAGAGTCAGTTCTGACACACAGTAACCCTGTATGGAGTTTTCAAGCTTGGAAATCTTCATGGAAGTAGAAAAAGCCTCATCTTTATCCCGCTGAGAAGCTGGTAGATTCGAACTGCTGACCTTGCAGTTTCCAGCCCAATTCAATAACCACGACACGACTAGGGCTCCTTATAAACACTATAGAAAGCTACTATTTAATTTCACAGACCTTTCAGATGATAGCAGCAATTAGGCAGAATTAGAAAATTATTTCCTGACAGCTAGTATGGCAGGATGAAAAGTGGTAAACAATGGATTCAAAAGCATATGGAAAAGAGCATTTATAGAATGTTGCCATTTACCACACCTATACTTTTGACCAGATTGGCACTCTGTACCATGTTGAGTGTCATTTTCTTTAGCATAGTACAAAAGCTCTGCGGTTTTTCTAATTACCACTTCCTACAAGTCAGCTCAGATAGGAATAGACTCACTTGGTTCAGCTCAATTTCCACAGTGTGACAGGCATTGATATCAAAATTAATTCTAAAATGAAACTTCATAAAAGAAAATCTTATTTGACAAAAGAACTGTTGGGCTTGGATCACAGTTGCATTTGCATTGAGAAGTCCCATTTTTATTTTTATTGTATATAAAATAATGCCAAAGGAGAGATTGAATACCCAGAGAGAGTTCATTTGAGGCATCCTGATAGTATCTGCCATATGCAAGTTAAGCAAAAGGCATTTTTATGACATCTTCAGAACTTGAAGATTGAATTACAGTTTTAGTAATCATCCGTTCCCCTTCTCCAGTGTCATTTTTTTGGTAATATATTGCATAGAAAAGACTTATGGTACCAGTTTTATAAGCTTGCAATAAAAATATAACAACTGTTGTATTAAATTATTTAAGTTGTAAACCATTGTGAGAAAGGAGAAAAAGTTTTATCGACACAGAGGCTGAAAAAACTGATTATGATGGAGAGAAAAATGGATTGTGCTGATTACTCCCAAGTTTTCCCCTGGTTTAGCATATTGTAAATCTCCCAGATACCTTTCAAATCAAGGTCTGGGTATATAAGGTTCTTTTATTTATTGATTGTTTAGAACTGGCCAATGTTGAAAGTAAAATGAAGCCTATGTAGTTCCAGGCTACCAATTTATTTTAGCAGAGTTGTGAGTACAAATAAAATAAAATTTTAAAAAAAGTAATATAGAGAGGCATAGGTCAAGTAAAAGATGTTAACTGAAAGAAACCTAATAAATATTACATGACTGCATTCCTCCAGACAAATTTAGATGCCAGAGATCGTCTATTTCCAAGAAATGTTTTCCTAATTTTATATTTGTTTTATAAGCAATCAGTGCCTCTACTTTCTAGCAGACTATCCTGGTGCCCAACGCAAAAGTTTCTAGGCTGTTTCCTCATCTCCAGAATTCTTTCCTGGGTTTCTTAAAAGCTCTCCTCCAATATCAGGCTTCTTCCAGAATGCTCTATCCATATATGCCTCTTCTTCCTTACATTTCTAATCCTCACCTAGGGGTCTAGAAGCATTCTCTAACCTGGACAGAATGTTGGCATTCCACACTCATGTATTCCCACACACTCGCTGCTTACACAATTGCTGAGTACCAAAATGTAAATTAAACCATATCTGACATACAAATACACACAGGAGCACAAACTCCATGGCTATCTAGAAGAAAATGTCATTCCTTTGACTAAAGAATAAGATTTTATTTCTCTAAGTGGAAATTAAAGTAAGGAAGCTACCTATTCCTGTCTGGTAAAACTAACCAGATCAAGATGCATAATAACTGAAGGTTGTTTTTCACTGTTGTAAAAACTCTGACTTTCTTAGCTGCTGGTGGTTGTTGTTGTTAAGTGCCGTCGAGTCGGTTCCGGCCCATAGCAACACTATATACAGTTTCCGAGGAGCAGCTGGTGAGCTTGAACTGCCGACCTTGCAGTTCAAAGGGCTTTGCAGTCTGGCGCATTAACCAACAGCGCCACACCAGGACTCCAGCTGCTGGTACAAAGAGTTTATTCCCTCTCACCTAGACTCAACAGCAACAAGATGACCATATTTTTCCTTAGGCGATAGTAATAATAACACTGTAAATTACACTCACCAGTTGCTACATGTTAATTTATTTAATTCTCACAACATTGCAATAAGTATTATTTTGATTGTATAGATGCAGACATTTAAGTCTTGCTCAAAATCACATAGCTAAAAAATATCAGAATCATAATTCCAATTTTGATCTGATTGATTCCAAAGTGACTACACTATACTAATATGAACTTATTCCATCTCAAAGACATCATCCACAAAATAAAAGAGTAGGATTATAAAGAAGCATGGGAGAGCATCTGTTCATCACTAGATACTCATATTTGCTCATTGATTTCATACCCATACATTGTTGAATGCAGGTAATGTGTCAGATTCTAGTATGTGATCTGGGGATATTAATAAACTATTCTGTGTTCCGGGAATATAAAGATGTATAAAATATGCTTGTTGGTGATGGTTATGTGCTGTGGAGTCGGTTCTGACCCACAGTGACCCTGTATAGGGTTTCTGAGTCTGTAAATCTTTACCGTAACAGAAAACCTCATCTTTCTCTCATGGAGCAGCTGGTAGATTGGAACCGCTGAACTGGTTAGCAACCCAGATTGTAATACACTATGCTACCAGAATACCTATGATTATTGTCATTATGGGAAAAAGTTATATGGAAAATCAGGTAAACAATGGCAGCTCAATATAATGTAGTAATTGGAGCGTGTACAAGGTGTTCCAGTAGCACCAGAAAGAAATTAAAGCCTAAAGAAGTCAACGTTTTCACTTCACTTCACCATTACTGTCTTCCCAAGAGAACAGCAGATGCTCTAAGGGAGAATCCAGCGGAGCTTCATCCTTAACAAGGGCATTCTGTGAAAGTTACTGTCTATATCCACTTCCCTGAACTAAAAAGGAACCCCCTTATGTAAGTCAGGTCCACCCATTTATCTGAAATCAAAGGTTCTTTCTCCTTCCCCCTACACCTCCATCCTTATGAGTCAGGAGCACTCAAATCAATTTGGAGAAATCTGGTTCAGTGACCTAGAATTGGAAGATAACTCTCTTAGGTTGCTTCCCTTATATCTGTAGCCCATGTTGTTGTTGATAAATACTGTCGGGTTGGTTCCAACTCATAGAAACCCTGTATAGAGTTTCCAAGGAGCAGCTGGTGAGCTTGAATCACCAATGTTGGGGTTCAAACCAACTTTGCAGTCCAGCGCATTAACCCATAGTGCCACACCAGGACTTCTCTGTAGCCCTTAAAATATTAAATTACTTTGGTTAGAACCTCCTACAATTTCCCTTCCAATCCCATAATAACAGGACTTAAAACACAGAAGTCACAGGCATATGCATAGCTATTAACAAAACTACCACTTCTCTTGTCCATCCATTAATACATGGCCTCTATCATCAAGACAGGAGTCCTGATGTGGCACTGTAGGATCAGCACTGGACTGCGAACTTCAGACTCACCAGCTGCTCCTTGGAAACCCTATACAGGGTCACTATGAGTTGAAATCAACTCAACTGCAGTTAACAACAACAATCATCAAGACATGCTACCTGGCTGGTTTCATTGTATGAACGTGACCCTGTTGCTGTTTAGTACCACAGAGTCGGTTCGGACTCATTAGTGATCTTGTACAGGGTTTCCAAGGAGCTGCTGGTGGGTTTGAACTGTCAACATTGTGATTAGCAGTCTAGTACTTACCCTGTAGTGCCACACCAGGACACTCCCAGCAGTGGAGAACAATATTATATCTTACACAACATTCACAGGTCACCATGGATACCTCAGAAAATCAGTCAAAAATACTTCCTGGTCTCTCATTTCTATATTAATAAGAACCATAAACTTTAGTTCACAGTACAGGGGTTACTATAGTTGCTAATCACTATATTTGACTTCCTAGTTTCATAAAAGAACCAACAATTGAAAACACTTTAGTCAAGAAACGGAAACAAAATTCCATAAATTATCCAGTGTGGCTTTAATCTTTTTTTCTTTTTCCCTGTTTTTTACTTGCAGTAACTAGTGTTATTATTCCTCTAACAAAGAATGGCCAATATCTTTGTAGTACAGATCTACTAAATTGTCTTCTAAGACAGGAAAAAAGCGGGTTATTTGTTGCCTGCCAACAAAACTGTAGAAATAGAACTAGAAAGATCTTAGAAATAAGTTTGCCTGACTCACCTGGAATGAAGATGGTTGTGTGGTGCTGTGGGTTAATGTGCTGGACTGCAAAGTCAGTTTGAATTGCAAGGTTGGCAGTTCAAGCTCATCAGCTGCTCCTCAGAAACCCTATGCAGGGTCATTATGGGTCAGAACTGCTCTATGGCTCTTAACAACAAATTAGGAGCATCAAGGCTGATGAGAAGAGGATCTTCAAGGGACTTCTTTGACCTTGAGTTGTGGGGTCATGTACCCAAAGACCAGAGCACACGTATTACCCAGAAGATTATTATAGATGTCCAGGTATATTTCTGCAATAAAACCATCCTATTGGTAAGGACCAGGACCTGAGGTTTTCACTTAAGGAAAAAAGATTAGAACATCAAACCTACATTTCAGAAAAGACTTTAAAGACAAATACTAGCAGGACATGTACTTTCAGTCTCTAGAAAAGAACCATTACTATAGCTTATTCTATAAAGGAAGAGTATATAATAGCTTGGATCAACCAATCAGAGATCAGCTAGTTTGCAGGAGAATTCCATATGGAGATAAGTATTCTGTTGATACAGCAATCCTTGAATAGAACAATGGCTATTGCTTGCCACTGAGAGCTTGGTGGCTCTATAGGATAAGCACTGGATTGTGAACCACAAGGTCAGCAGTTTGAGCCCACCAGAGGCTCTGAGAGAATAGATGAGGCTTTCTGCTCCTGAAAAGATTTTAAAAACCTTCGAAACCGTATACAAGGTCGCTGTCAGAACCAACTCCACGGCATTTCACAATGACAACACTGCTTATCATTGTTAGGTTAGATGCTGTCAAGTCACCTTTGTCTCATAGTGACCCTATGTACAACACAATGGAACATTCTCATAAATGTTGCTATGCTGTTCATCATTGTTGTTGTCATTGTTAAGTGCCATTGAGTCCATTGTGACCCTGTATATGTTGCTGTTAAATGCCATTGAGTCTGTTGTGACCCTGTATATGTTGTTGTTAAGTGTCACTGAGTCCGTTGTGACCCTGTATAGTATCTCTGAGAAGCAGTTGCTGGGTTTTAAACTGTCAGCTTTGTAGTTAGCTTTTCTATAGCACTGGACTGCCACATCAGGACTCCCCAGGATTCCATGTTGTTGTTGTTAAGTGCCATTGCGTTTGTTCCAACCCATAGCAACCTGTATAGGATTTCTAAGGAGAGTGGTTAGCAGTCCAGCATCTGACAGTGCCGCTCCAGGACTCCATAAATATAGCTGTTGTTGTTAACTGCCGTGAAGTCAGTTCTGACTCATAGCAACCCCATATAGGGTTCCTGAGGCTAGAAATCTTTGCAGAAGCTGAAAGCCTAGTCTTTCTCCCAATGCATATAGATGTAATAACAAGGATAGCTGATAACATAGTAACTTTTCACTTTATACATACACTCAGACACTTAGGAGTAATGTCTTTGAATACACGGGATAGTGGATGTATGAAAGGGATTTCCTTGAAATAACTTAGCTGTTTCACCCTAGCTGTCAAACAGACCTCTCAAAACTCCTGTAAATATTGAAAACAGTGACCTGGGGGTGAAAGCTTGTATCCCAGGATCTGATCTCTTGAGCCATTTAGATCTCAATCCCTGATGATTTTGATTAATCCACGCTGACAAACCAGATTTGGATCAATAGAAATTATCTGTAACAAGAAACTAATTGTGTGTTTAGTAAGTTCAGTGCAATTTTTGGTGACTTTAAATTTATATGGAAAAGACCCTATTGACTTTTGAAATAAAAATTCATACCACCTTAATGTAATATTGCCTTGGGTTATAATAAATTACGGTGCCCTGCTTTCTCTCTTGGGTGATGTATGGTCTGAAGGAATCATATTTGTTTACTCTTAAACTATGAGTATTCTTTGTTACTTACAGAGACTTCAGGTCAATTTACATAATGTAAAAGAACACAGAACATGCACCGCTTATACTATTTTCATACACCATCCCTGTTTAAATGAAGCAGCAAATCACAACCAATTTCAAGCCACTTTACAATCTCAGCACAAATTATGCAGTGGCTTAGAATAGTAAAAAGATGTTCCTAAAGTTGCTTCATCTTCAGGGTACAGGAGACCTCAGGTGTTGGAGAGCTGCTGAGAGGCAAAGTGGATGAACCAATGAACCAGCATTGAATGTATATTGTATTTTCATGCAGAAAGATTATCTAGGCCTTCTGTACCCCTACGAGGTGATCCATGTGTGACATCTAACTCTCCGCTTAATTTCCTTATGGACAATTTTTTTTCTGGAAAGGAAAATGGAAAATTTCAGCCAGCCACAAATGGGCTGAGACCCGCCAATCTCATTCCACATCTAGCAGGTGTCCCCGATAGGGTTTGAAACAAAACCACAAAGGTGAAAGAAAAAAAAGAAAGAAAGAAAATGCTCTTAGAGCTAAACAGATGGTCCTGCATAGGAAGTTATGCCATTGGCTTGAACTGGGTTTGCCTCAGTATGTAGGAGCAGGCCTTGCCTCATCATTCTTTGCTTTTAGTATTATTAAAACCCTCTTTTTAGAAGAAACTGCTAACATATCTAGTAGAAGGACCTCACTAATCATTTAGGTCCCAAGGAGGGGGGTGGGAAATCATCTAAAGGTCAGGGCTTGAGGTCACAGGTCTGTGGGGGAATGCTATAAGGTCTGTACTTCATCAAATGCCAAAACTACAGCAAAGTTTCACCTCTTAACCAGGCTGCTCTTTCTGTGGTCAAAAACAGACCCACGGAAACCGTTCTCTATCGTAAATGGGTAAAAATCCCTTTGAATGTTCACTAGAATCCTCTAGCATGGCAACATTCATTATATTAAGGATTTTATTCAGACTATTAGTGTTTGTTCTGAATAGTTATACTGCTGTGCCAAGCACACATAGGCCAATAGGTGACAGGCCAAAGAGCCCTTGTTTAATAGAATTTGCATGCTGTGTGAGTCCAAATTGTTTAGCTGCCTGATAGCATTTTTATAAAGCCTAAAATAAATATCCATAAACTTAACAGATATGCAGAGAACTAAAAAGCTGCTTGTTTTATTTCTTCAAAGGTCATACATTTTTTTCCATGACATAGCAGCAAACAGTATGATAAAATGCTTTCAATGTGTCATAAATTATGGAAAATAACCATTTGTTTTTCAGGATAGTTTGGGATATAAATACTTTAAGATTAATGTTGTAGATGCTCTTCAAATGTGAGTAAGATATATTGCCAAACTCGGAATTGTTCAAATAAATCATGAATGTGATATAAATTAAAAATTAGAATGTTATTAGCCCCACTTAGAAAGAATGGTTCCAGAATAGTCTCATGTACTCTCCCCCACCCCAAAAAATATATATAGATAGATTGAGTTGAAATTGTACATATTTGATCATGGATTGACACAGTGGAAGCAATAATGGGCTCAAACATAACAATTGTAATGATGGTGCAGGACAGGGTAATGTTTGGTTCTTTTATGTGTAGGGTCATCATGAGTTGAAACAGATTCAATAGCATCTAACAACCCAGAACCACTATCAATGTTTCTCATAATCTGATTGATTCCGTTCTTAGTTGTCTTGAGACTATAAATTTCCTTGTTCAATGGAGTCAATTTATAGATTTTGTTGTTGTTGTTGTTAAGTGCCATTGAGTCAGTTATAACTCACAGGGACTCTGTATAGGGTTTCCAAGAAGTAGCTGGTGGATTTGAACTGCTAACTTTGTGGTTAGCAGTCCAGTGTTTATCCTAGAGCACAACAACAGGAGTCTAACTAATAAGTTGTTGCTGTTAAGTGCCATTGAGTCAGTTCTGACTCATACTGACACTACATAGGGTTCCTAAGGAACAGTGTATAGGTTTGAACTGCCAACCTTGTGGTTCCCAGTCCAGTGCTGATTCACAGCGCCTCACCAGGAGTAAATTCAAGTAACTAATAGAGTCCCTCATCCCGCTAATATGTTTTTAACCATCCTAACTCTGGTAGCATAGTGGTTACAAAACGGGCTGCGAACCTTAAGGTCAGTGGTTCGAAACTACCAGCTGCTCCGCGGGAGAAAGATGAGGCTTTCTACTCCCGTAAAGATTTACACCCTCAGAAATCCTCTACAGGGTCGCTATGGGTCGGAACCGACTCAATGGCACTTAACAACAACAATAGAATTTAAAAGAAAGAAAGGCATAGAAACAACCCTAGAGATCCTAGTCCCTTTTTTCAGAATATCATATATTCTCAAATCTATATCTCCATCCCTTACAGAGCTCCATTCCTGTGTGTTATCTACATATAGTATGTCTCCTGTTAAAAGTTCCCCAGCATCTCAGACATTGTAAAGCAAGGGTCATCAAATGATGTCCAGTCCAGGAGTCAACACTGCCAATTGCCTGTTTCTGTAAGTAAAGCTTTATTAAAGCATATCAAAAGTATTCGTTTACATTTGCCTATGACAATTTCTCTATTTTGTAACCTAGGAGCTATTCTAAATTCAGTGTTCTTGTGATATGGACACCAATCTCTTCCATCGTATTATCCTGATCAAATGCTTGGAATGTTTTCGCATAACTCAGTAGTTTTTTTTTTCAATATCCCCTGCTTGCATTTTCCTGAAACTTCCTCCCAGAGAGATGCAATGTTCTAGATACACTGATGGTCATAAGTATGGTCTGTCATAACTTGATTGTGTCATAAATTGGGGCCTATCTTTAGTGACTTTAGGAAACTATTAAGGAGGACAAGGGAGAATAAAAAGTTTCTAAAATTTGGAAACCAGGACTAGAAAAATTCTAATTTGTGTGAGCTGGAACAACAAATGAATAAAAATGCAATTACAGCTAGAGATCTGCATGAAGCAGAGAAAGGGTGAGAAATCCTGGCTTCTGCTTGTCTTTAATTCTCCAATCTCCTACTAATGCCTCCCATTGGCCAAACCCAGCCAGAAACTAACAAGCAGCCAAGGAGAAACATCCTGTAAGAGTTGCTCTCCTTCTGGCACAGAGCAAAGTAAGGGAAAGTGATGAATCATTATAAGTGTAAACAGGCAAATAATCAGCAGAGAGACTGATAATAATAATAAGGCAAGACCGTTACAGCAGGACCTAATGGGGTCTTAAATATTAGGAAGAGCAGGTTAGACCAAATAGGTTAGAAAAAGCCATTTTAGGTTTTTGAGAAGGCAGAAAACACAATGAAATTAGTATTTTAGGAATATCTGATCAGAATGGAAAATATCTCATCTGCACTTCTGAATAGCATCCTAACTGAATTTAGGAATTTTGTTGGTTTTGTTTTTATTACCCTTTCACTAGCCTGGATGAGCATGTTATTATGGAAACTTCCTCAAAGACAAGGTTTGTTTTTGTTGTTTGTGTTGTGAATTGGGTAGATTTCACAAGGAGTATATTCATATGTCCTATAAGAAACAGCCTGAATGCTCCTTAGAAGTGAGGATAATGAGACTTTGTCTCAAACTTTAGAGATGTTATCAGGAGGGACCCGTCCCTGGAGAAAGAGCTTTGCTTGGTAAAGTTGTTGTTGTTGTTAGGTGCAATCGAGTTGGTACCAACTCATAGTGACCTTATGCATAGCAGAACGAAACACTGCGTGATCCTGGGCCAACCTCACAATTGTTGCCACCCTTGAGCCCATTGATGCTGCCACTCTGCCAATCCATCCCGCTGGGGGTCTTCCTCTTTTTCGCTGACCCTCCACCTTACCGAACATGATATCCTTCTCCAACGACTGGTCCTCCTGACAATATGTCCGAATTATGAGAGACAATGTTTGGCCATTCTGGCCTCCAAGGAGCACTTGGACTGCACTTCTTCCAACACAGATCTGTTGGTTCTTTTGGCAGTTCATGGCACTTTCAATATTCTCCTCCAAC
>NW_006408522.1:43536255-43537646 GCF_000296735.1 Chrysochloris asiatica
AAAAAAAAAAAAAAGTATATGGAAGGAATGCACAGTCGCTGTACCAAAAAGAAATGGATGATGTTCAATCATTTCAAAAGGTAGCATATGATCAAGAGCCAATGATACTAAAGGAAGGAATCCAAGGTGCATTGAAGTCATTGGCAAAGAACAGAGCTCTGGGAATTGATGGAATACAAATTGACATCTTTCAACAAACTGATGCATCAATCGGGGCTCTCACTCATCCATGCCAAGATATTTGAAAGATAGCTACCTGGCCAACTAACTGGAAGAGATCTATATTTGTGCTCATTCCAAAGAGAGTGGCCCAACAGAATGCAGAAATCATCGGACAATACCATTAATATCACATTAATATTTGTTAAAGATGATACAAAAACTGCTGCAAATATACATTGATAGAGAACTGCCACAGGTTCAAGCTGGATTCAGAAGAGGACATGGAATGAAGGATGTAATTTCTGATGCCAGATGGATCT
Organism: Chrysochloris asiatica; assembly: GCF_000296735.1. Lineage (NCBI taxonomy): Eukaryota > Metazoa > Chordata > Mammalia > Afrosoricida > Chrysochloridae > Chrysochloris > Chrysochloris asiatica. The sequence goes on from NW_006408522.1 coordinate 43,536,738, forward strand.
TGGCTAAAAGTAAAGAATACCACAAAGATATTATATGTGCTTTATTGATTACACAGAAACTTGTGATTATGTAGATTATGACAGACTATGGACAATATTGTGGAGGATGAGGATTGTGGAACACTTAATTGTGCTCCTAGGAACCTGTACATAAACCAAAGGCAGTTGTTCAAACAGAACAAGGGAACACTGAATGGTTTAAAATTAGAGTTGTATTCTTTCACCATAATTATTCCATCTGTATGATGAACCAATAATCTGAGAATCTGGATTATATGAAGAAAAACGTGGCATCAGGAGTTGAGGAAGACTCATTAACAACCTGCGATATGCAGATGATACAATCTTGGTTGCTGAAAGTGAAGAGGATTAAAATACTTATAAATGAAGATCAAAGCCTACAGCCTTCGGTATGGGTTGCACCTCGATGTAAACAAAACAAAAATATTTACAACTAGACTAATAAACAACATCCATATTAATGAAGAAAAGATTGAAGTTGTCAAAGACTTCAATTTCCTCAGATGAACCATCAACACTTATGGAAGCAGCAGTCAAGAAATCCAACGACATCTTGCATTAGGCAAATCTGCCCTACAAGACCTCTTTAAAACTATTGAAGAGCAAAGATGTCATTTTTAGTTCTAAGGTGTGCCTGACCCAAGCCATGGTATTTTCAGTAACCTAACATGCCTATGAAAGTTGGACAGTGACTAAGGAAGACTGTAAAAATAATTGATGAATTTGAGTTATAGTGTTGGCGGAGAACATTGAAAGTACTATGGACTGTTAAAAATAAATAAATATACATAAGACTATAGGTGGAAGCCTTAACCACATCCAGATCTCCAGAGATGGGAAATTCCCACTTGAAACGACAAGCAGACCAACCTGGAGTGGCTAGAAGAA
>NW_006408522.1:43538881-43591839 GCF_000296735.1 Chrysochloris asiatica
CAATCAATCAATCAATCTATCTATCTATCTGTGTTGGGAGAAGTACACCCAGAATGTTCCTGGAAAGCCAGGGTGGCCAGACTTCATCTTTCATACTTCAGACATAATATCAGATGGGACCAGTTCCTGGAGAAGGATATTATGTTTGGTAAAGTGGAGGGTCGGAGAAAAAGAGGAAGACCCCCAACAAGATACATTGGCACAGTGGCAGTAGCAATGGGGTCAGGTGTAGCAGTAGTTGTGAGGTTGACCCAGGATCAGGCAGTGTTTTGTTCTGTTGTACATAGGGTCGCTATGAGTCTGCATCTAACAACAACACAAAAACCCATAGGAATAAAAAAATGAAAAAAACAGGTATGATTAGTTAATTTGAGACTCGATCTCTTTAGTATACACTACATATTTATGTTCTGAGTCCATATTCTTCATGTTTAGTTTACTCAGCATCTGGACAATGTTGGAAACATCAAGGGTATTCAATAAATATTCCAATTGTCATGGGATTATCCAATATGCCATAAAATCAAATTAAATAAATACCATTCTTGCCTCTAGTTAAGAAAGACTAATTTAGGCAAAATTGTTCGTTCGATTGGGTGTGTTACATTGGCAAAATAAATAGCAAATAGGAAAACTTTCTATGGCGTCTATTGCTTTAGGATCAAAAGGAAAAAAAAGTGCATCTAGTTGGAATCAGAACATGGGCCAGTTTGAATCTATAAAATATAGGATTACCTAACTCAGCATCTGGTATTCTAAGGTGACAATAGAAGACTTGCCTGTTCTCACAGAACAGTCTAATGGCTGGCTAATTTTGAAAATGAATTTCTTCCATGCTGCTGTTCTTAACCACAGAGACAGTCATTTGAATGCTTTATTAAAAAAGGCCTCAAGCCTCCTCATGTTTCACCTTTCCATTGCACTGCCGATCATTTAGAGGGCAGACTTGTTCCAGACAGCTTTAATTAAACTGTACTGAGGATGGAGATAGATGTCAATGGAAATGATCCATAACGTGAGGCTAAGCGTGTATTTAACAGTGTTCCGTCCAGTTCAATCACCTTCTAGCATTTCAGTGGCTTTACCTTCGTGTAGCACAGACTGAATGTGTGTATGTTTTTGTTTTTTTTAAATCCATCCCATTAGTAGCCATATGCTTGGACTTCAATGGATACAAGAACTGTTTGCAATCTGCTAGGGATTTAGGGACATCAATAATTTGTGAATAGTCATGTTGGTACTAGTCGAAGGGTTAAGTGCTCTGCATACCAGGGGCACCTCTTTGGGGATTTGAACTCTTAGTTGACTGTTAGGAACCTTATCCCCCGTGAGGTTTTCTACCACATCCTGCTTGTCAGATCCACCCAGCTGTAGCTGGGAAGCATTATTAGCTCTGGGATTTAAAGATCGGTGTTAAGTACTGATAGAATGGTGTCTTTTAGTACAAAAGCAGAAAGAGTATACTGTGGGCCCTTCAAGGAAGTTTTCCTGTTAGCCCTACGTATTTTCTTTTGCCTAGTCTTTCATGGATTCTTGTGAATAGATAACACAACATTCTCTTGAGAAAGAGTTTATATTTAACATTTGTTCCCACAACTCGTTAGTCGATTCAATGGTAGCAGCCAAAGGAGAAAGATAAATGTCTCTTTAAAAGTAGAAAATTCTGGCATGAAAAAGTTTTCTTCTCATTCTTCTCCCCTCCTCATAAGCGTGGTGGGCAGTAATGGTGACGTGGATTGTTTTTTGAAGTTAACTCATTTTAGTGGTCTTACATGAAGATTGCTCAAATAGAGTTGCTTTAATACTGATAGCAATAGAGATCATGTAAAGGCTTTTGTTTCAAAACCTAAGCATTGCCTATCTTGCTCACTATTGTAACTCCAGCACTTGTCACAATGCCTAACAGATACCAGTTGTCCTCGAGTCAATCCCTATTCCTAACAACTCGATGGCACCGAGTAGAACCACACCATAAGGTTTCCAAGGTTCTGATCTTTACAGAGTCCCTCACAAGATCAGTGTTCAAACCCACTAGATGCTCCCAGAAAACCCAATATAGGGTCAATATAAGTCGGACTTGACTCAACGGCACTTAACAACAGCAACAATCTTCACAGAAGCCTACTGCCACATCTTACTTCCACAGAGCATCAGGTGGATTCGAACTGCTAGCCTTTGGGTTAGTTACTTAGGTCTTTACCACTGTAACACCAGGGCTACTTGTCTGGTAGATAATAAATAATACTGACTGGATAGATGTGTGAATGGAAGAGAAGGAAGAAAGGGAGGGAGGGAGGGAAGAAGGAAGGAAGGAAAGAAAACTATATTTGGGAAACAGTTTAGTCAGTCTGACCTGCATATAAATAGTTGCTCTCAGTAACATTTTCTAAGTTATTTGGGATCTAGGGGTGGATGTTTTGCAATAAAACACATTTCAGCAATTTCAACGGATATGGTTTTCAGAGATAAGTTACATTATTAGGACCTCTTAGTAATAGTAACACTTAGTAATAATTTTCTTGTTGGGTAAATGGTAGGAATAATTATATTGTGATGACAAGTTTACATCAGATTATTGTTTTTCTATCATATATCTCAGAGCAGTTTCGTTTTTAAATGACTGAATATTCCCATATAAAGTGTATTGTGGTTGGTTTCATTAAGAAGAATAATGATTATTAAGCAGAGAGATCTTTAGTCTTTCTCTCCTTGAATGTCTAACTGATTTTAAAGATAAACATAGTTTGTCTAGTTTGCAGTTGATTATTTGTGTGTGTGTTTGTTTCCAGTAATTCCAGCCTCTTACCCCAGAATAGTTTTACCCATCTCTTAATTGTCCCTAGCTGATGTCTAGAAGGTCTTTTTAAACTTCTTAACTGTACAATGAGGCCTCAGTGGACACCTAGATTGTGTCTGCTTGGGAAAATGCCAAGCACTAATGAGTATTTTGTTTAATGTAATGGAAACTGAAAGTGTCTGGCTTCTTCCCTGACTGATCAATGCCCACTTCTGTTGTTTGAATGTATCTGCACATTCTAAATTCGAGAAAAAAGGTCACAGGAAGACAGAGCACTTAGTGTCTGCCCAAGGAAGGGCTTGAAGATTCCGGAGTTTTGTTTACGTGGGGCTCAGTAGCAATAGAGATGACTGGAGTTCATACTTAGGTTCAGATAAGTGATCATTTTATTCAAACCTAAACCCCATCATCTGAAACCTTTTTCACATTAGCCCTACTAGCTTTAAAGAAGAATAATAAAATAATTATGTTGTTAAATTCTGGGCCAGGCAATACATTCTTCTATATAATTACTCATTTGTTTCATTATTTATTTTATTCTTGTAAGCTATGCAGCACATATTCTATGTACTTTATTGTTTATTTAATTTTTTTTTAAGTTTAAGTCACAATTTGTCTAACACAAATTTTAAAGTAAATAATGAAAACGATTCCATAGCTATATAAAAGCTCAAATCTGCTGGAAAGCCTAACCTTAAGCAATTCAGTGGACCAAATGATCAAGTATGTTTGAGTGAAGAATAATGACTTCCAGGTGTTACTAATGTTCTACACAGAAGTAAGTGGAAAGTGTAGAGGGTGTTTCTAAGATTTCATTGAACCATATCTGGTTGAATAGATGCAGCATCCCCTTTGGTAGTATTTATAATTTATGTCCTACTTGCATGTGCTAGATAATTTTCAAAAGTAAAGAGTTCAACCCATTAAAAAACTCTGAAGAGATTTACCTCTCATCTAAAAATTTCATAAAAGGTCTGTGGAGATGGTAAGAAAAGATGGGTTTTGAATCTGAAGAATGGAAAAAAGCACTGGGAATAATTTACTTCCTAAACCTTGAGTTTTAATGACTCACTTTCTTTTTATTTATTTCCAAGCCATCATCTTGTTTGAATCATATTATCTAGTGTTTTTGGATACACTATGCAAGCCTCCCCAAATTAAAGTTTATAATAGAAACCTTGCCTGACCCTTAATAACTGTTACTTTACCGAAACACACTCATATCTAAACTAAGTTGCTTATTGCACCAAACATGAAGTCCTTTGACCCTAAAGGTTGAATATTGATCAACCCAACTTTTATCAATACTTGCCTCTAGTGTCAACAGCTTTTAAAGTGGAATAATTCAGAAGCAGATATTCTTCTTAATCTACACATATTCAAGTTATTTAATTCCCATGTACTATGATTTTTACCCAGTCAAAGAGTTTTATTGTCTTCCATACACTTTATTAAAGATTGCAGACTGGCCATCATTGTGAAGATGATATTAGATGCTATTGGGTATCAGAATCATGTAAAAAATCATCACTGATAAAATGTTACTTTCAAGGAGACTTAAAGCAAATGTATGACAAATTCAACAAAAATGACTGAGCTATTTTTCAATCCTGAGATCATGGGAGGAAACAGCTTTTAAAAAAAGAAAACCCGCGTGCTTGCTTTGCTCTTGGAAAATGCAGTATCAGGTTCTTTTTTTTTTTTAAAGCTGTATTTTTCAGATTGTCAAATGTGTATCAAAAAAGTTCATCTCTTGGCAAATTTTATGAATTTCAGTTCTGTTTTCTTGACAAATTAAAATTCAAGTATCCAATTATAACTAAAGGTCATTAGCCTAATGTGGCAACTTTGTGACAGTTTTAGTTACAAGATAATTTCTCTGTTTAGAGAGGAAATTCTGCCATATGAGAAAATTTTATTGTACTTACAAGTAGGATGATACTGTGAAATGACTTTTGTTTTCTTCATGTGCTTTTATAATTTACTAGTAAAAATACATACTTAATATTTCTTCAGGCCCCATTTCCTTAATATACAGTATCATATGATTTTGCTTTCTGATTAACACCATCAAATCAACAGCAAATGTCTTCTAATATTGTTGTTTTTTATTGTCACTAGATTTTATCTCAAATATTTCTTTAGCAGTTGCTCTTCTTTGTTTTATTTTAAACTAATTTCAACCTGAATATCATTTCCAGATCTAATGGAAAGTATTGTTCATTTTCAATCTAGTAAAAGGAAACTTTCAGCTAAGATTAAAAAACAGAAAAAATGGGGAGCTTGGTAAATATTTCAGCAGTAGTTTCATTGAGTGTGATCATGGAAAGGCCCTTAGATAAAACATACCACAGGATCAGGCACAATGGGTGCTAGTTGTAAGAACCATACAAGATATGAGTGTTTGTCCCCATCCAGTTCCCAAAGAAATGGATTTAGCAGTGGTCGAAAAATAGGCCCAGCAACTATTGACTGAGCACCTGCTCTGTGTAAGGTCAAGAGTGAAAACTCATTGGTTTTCTGCTATTGCATTTTAGGGTTCCAGACATTGCTAGAAGAACAGTTGAACAAGAAGGTACCCACACTGGTTCTAGCCCCCTGTGACCCATTTATCCAGAGAAGAGATTATGCATGTGGTGTGCTGGTTTAGCACTTAGATCAGCAAACAAGACTCCACAACCCTGCTGAGAGTGTGATGTTCTCAGTACCCTCTGAAATGGCTTTGTCTTATTGTTGCAAAGCTGAACTCAAGTGTTTTAATGTCAGTTCGCAGTCCTTCTGTTTAGCAGTGAAACTCAAAGTTCACTTTTCTACCTACTATTAACATGTGTTTTGTTTCAAGGGTTCAAAACTATTGCCTGTCAACACACCCTTCCTCAACTTTCAGCTCCCTGCTAGAACTGTGAAAAGCCAGCTTCTTCTGACCCACTGAATGAAACTTGAAAATGGGCTGATTTTTCTGGCATTGTGGTTTATCAGTTACACCAGAAATATCATTTCTTGTCCACTGATCAGAGTTGGAATGCCCTGTGGAAAGAGTAAAGGGTATATATACTGAAGCGCTTGTGATTTATTTTGAGGCCCAGCATTTAGCAGAAAACGCTTTTTTTTCTATACAATAAACTGTTATTTTTCTCTATCACTATGCTAAAATGGAGTCCTGGCTATAAATTCAACTACTAAGCAAAAGGTTAGTGGTTTGAACCCAGATGCAATTTGCTTCCCTACAGATTACAGCCTTGGAAACCCTGTGGAGCAATTCTGCTCTCTCCTGTAGGATGGCATACTCTTTTCCTATGAACTGAAATTAACTGGAGGGTACACAACAATAATGCTAAATGTGCATTTTATCTACATTATTGCATTTAATCCTCACAGCGCTCCTCTAAAATACGTTGTTGTTATTAAGTGCTGTTGAGTTGGTTCCAACTCATAGCGCCCCTCGGCAAACAGAATGAAACACTATCCAGTCATGTCAATTCTCATAATTGTTTTTACACTAAAGCCCATTGCTCCTACCACAGTGTCAATCCATTTCATTGGGAATCTTCCTCTTTTTCTCTGACCCTCCACTTTACCAAAAATGATATCCATTTCCAGAGACTGGTTCCTCTTGATAACATGTCCAAAGTATGAGAGATAAACTCTCGCCATCCTTGACTCCCAGAACCATTCAGGCTGTACCTCATTCAGCACAGATTTGTTTGTTCTTCTGGCAGAGAAGGATATCTTAATACTCTTCTCCAAAACCACAACTTAAATACATCAAGTCTTCTATGGTGGTGGTAGTGCCATGGAGTTGATTCTGATTCATAGTGACCCTGCATAGGGTTTCCCAGGCTGTAAATCTTTAAAGAAGCAGAAAGCCTCATCTTTCTCCTGAGAAACAGCTGGTAGTTTCAAACTGCTTACCTAGAGGTTAGCAGCCTGACTCAACCACACTATCAGAGTTCCTTAATTCTTCTATGGTCTTCCATATTTTTTATCTAAATTTCATATGCATATTGTTGTTGTTGGAAGTGCCATCGAGTCGTTTCCGACCCATAATGACCCTGTATAGGGTTTCCAAGGAGCTACTGGTGAGCTTGAACCACCAACCTTGCAGTTCATATGGCTTTGCAGTCTGCGCATTAACCCACAGCACCACACCAGGATTCCCACATGCATATTGTTGTTGTTGTTGTTGTTGTTGTTAAATGCCGTTGAGTCAGTTCTGACCCATAGTGACCCTGTTTAGGGTTTCCAAGCCTGTAAATCTTTACAGGAGCAGAAACCCTCATCTTTCTCATGTAGAGCAGCTGGTAGTTTCGAACTGCTGACATTAAGGCTCACAGCCCGATTTGTAACCCACTACGCTATCAGAGCTCCTTACATGCATATTAGGAAATTGAAAATACCATGACTCGGGTCAGGTGTTCCTTAGTCCTCAAACTAGTATCTTTGCTCTTCAACGCGTTAAAGAGGTCTTGAGCAGCAGAGTTGCCTAATACAATTCCAATGTTGCTTCCATGAGTGTTGGTTGTACATCCAAGCAAAATGAAGTCTTTGACAACTTCAATCTTTTCTCCATTTCTCAAGATGTTATTTTTTGGTTGAGTTATGAAGATTTTTGTTTTCTTTACCTTGAGGTGCAATCTATACTGAAGGCAAGCAAGGTTGTTAATCTGCATATCACAGGTTGTTAATGAGTCTCCCTTCCATTCTGATGTCAGGCTCTTCTTCATCTAATACAGTTTATCGTATTATTTGCTCAGCATACAGACTGAATAAGTATGGTAAAGAATACAGTGCTGGCACACACCTTTCCTGATTTTAAAGCCTTCAGTATTCCCTTGTTCTGTTCAAATGATTGCCTCTTGGTCTGTGTATAGATTCCTCATGAGCACAATCAAGTGCTCTTTTTTTTCATCCATTCTTCATAATGTTATCCACAGCTTGTTGTGATCCACACAGTCGAAAGCCTCTAAAATATAAAGAGATTTAAATGTCTTGGATACAAGCATAAGACAAACTGGGGAAACAGGACTTTATCCTATACAGTCTGATATCAGAACCTTTGTTCTTAACCACTTCATTTTTACTGCTTCTCCAAGAATGCCTTTCTGTAATTAAGATTATATAATGGATTTTTTCTAGTTTATTGTGGTTAGCTGTCATTGAGCCAGTTCCCAACTCAGGGTGACCCATGCACAATGGAAGGCAACACTGTGTAGTTCTACGGCATCCTCACTGTAATAGGTAAGGTTTTATATCAACTTGGCAGGACTAGGATTCTCAGTAGTTGAGCAGTTAAATTATAGTCATCACCTCCATGATAAGAACTAATATAATACAATCAACTTCATGAGAGAATTTAATGTGATAAGCCCTGCTCTGATGTAATTACCCTGTGTTGCAAATCCTCACTTCAGTGATGCTAATAAGGACAGATGCAGTCTACAGGATTATGTTGTTTCTTGAGTATTTCTCTTTTGAGATATAAAAGAAGAGAGAAGTGAACTGAACTCAGTGGGATTTACTGTCACCAAGATAGAAGAGGCAGGAGTGGAATGCATCTTTTGGGCCTGGGATTCTTCCCCTGTGAAGTTTCTAGACCCAGGGAAATATTGATGCCAAGAAGTATGGAGATCTCTAAGGAATACTGGGCCTAGTGATAGTAGTTATGGTAGTTGCGTGCCGTTGAATTGCTTCCAACTCATAGTGACTCTGTAGAGGCTTTCTAAGGCTATAAATCTTTCTGGGAGCAGAAAGGCTTATCTTTCTCCTGGGAAGCAACTGGTGAATTCTAGCTGCTGGTCTTGTGGTTAACAACCCAATAGGTAACCCACTACCCACCAAGGCACCTTAATATTAGACCTACAGATGCTGAAAGGAGACAAGGACCTCAAGAGTGAACACTCTGAATTTGAATTTCTAGCCTCCTAATCTTAGAGAATAAATTACTGGTTGTTGAAGCCATCCACTTGTGGTGTTTCCATTATAGCAGTACTAGGTAACTTAGACACCCATGACTCATTGCAGACTGAATCATTGTGATCCACAGGGTTTTTCTTGGCTGATTTTCAAAAGTAAATTGCCACATCTTCCAGCAGAATAAATACTAAAGAAAATATAAATGGACTACTGGTCAAAGCAGTAGCTTTAGAAGTACACTGAATATAGAGATCAGAGGCATATATATTCACTTCTAATTTACAAGCTAGTACACCGAAGTAGAAAATGCATCAATATCTCTTCCTTTTTAGATATTTAGCCCATTCTTCTACCACCTAGTTGTTTGGATGCATACTCCACAGTGTCCTAATTCAGCTTTCCTACCATAGTCAAAAGGTTCAGTGGGGCAATTTGAGTAGATGTGATCAGGATTTATTTTAGAATAAAGGGTGAATGTGACTTTCGTTATTCCCTGTGATATATAAATATGAATCAATAAAGGTTCCTCTTGAAACTTCTCCAAGGAATAGTGTGCATATCCAATTAATTTCATAACTTGCCTTTAACTGTTTGGCTGTGATCCATAATTGATAGATGCTATTTTAATTCAGATATCAAAAAGAGAGAGAGAGAGAAAGGAGGAAGCACAGGACATAGAATGGGATATACATCAATTTTTAAACACGTTTTACTCACGTAGTCAGTAGATTTTTTTTTTTTTTTGAGGCCTCAACACACATTGGCTGACAGGAGGACCTCTGTGAGTATTGTCAGTTCTTAACAAATTGTAAAAGTGACTTGCCCCAAATGATCCATCAAATTGGTGACAGAGCTTATACAAGGTCTAGGACATCCAGACTACCAATTACCTCTCAAGTATGGGGTCACTAGAAAGTCTCTTAAGACTCCAGAAAAGATGGCCTTTAAGGAGCAATTTGTTTGATGGAATCTGGTGGATTGGAAGAAGAAAGGATATGAAATCTGGCAACAGGTGTGAAGATAGATCTAAATAAGAACATAAAACAATGTTGAGAGATTACAAAGCAACATACCTTTCTTCATCCCAGGTAGTCCCTAATTTACAACAGGGTTCTGTTCTGACCACTTCATTACAAATCAGTTTTGGCAAAAGTTGAATATCTTTATTTGTTGTTTCCCTTACATTGCCTTTTATTATCAGTATCTTTATAAATTATGACATTGAGCATCTGTGGATGATAGCATCGGTTAAGTAAGTAAGCTGAAATGTTGTAACTAGTAACATATTACTACTAATATGACATACCAAAAAGTAGTCTACAATTGCAATTCATAATAACTCAGATACATCGGAGGCTACCTGTGTTGCCTACATGATAAAGTCCAAACCCATTCACTCAGCATTCAAGGCCCTGCACAATGTGATGCCAACCTATTTTTCAAGCCTTACCTCCCAGCACTGTTCCTTGTGTTTTGTGCCCATCACCATACTGTGTATCTTCTCTACAACCTAGTGGCCTTTACTCTATCCATGTCTCTGGACATGCTTTCTCCTCTGCCCTCCATTTCATTCACTGATAAAGTCTTACCCAATTGAGTGTTTTCAGTGTCAACTTTCTTTTCTAAGAGTTCCACATTCTCTCTCTCATCACCACTCAACACTCATCGCCACTCTCTCTCTGATGGCCACTCAACGCATACAGCAAGCAGAAATAATCTACATGAGCTTCTCTAGTTCTTTCAATACCTTCTTTATCATGTAGCTATTTGCTAGGGCAGTCAAACAAAATATCTTAGTCACCTTGGTACTCTCAGCACATAGCCAGCATTCAATGCATATTATTAAATTAATTTGCTTTTGTCTGGCCAGATTGGTTGCTACTCCCCAAGTCCTCTATGGTGCTACTCCTCCCACACTCATTTCTAGATTCTTCTCCAAAATAATATAACTTGAAATTGTGTAATACTTCATAAATTACCAATTACATTCATATCCATGATCTCATTTATCTTCACAACTACAGGTAGTTCCCTGATTTAAAACATCCTACTTAGGGAAAACTCATTTTGTTTTCTGACTCATAGCAACCCTGGATAGGGTTTCTGAGGAATGGCTGGTAGGTTTGTACTGCCGACCTTGGGGTTTGCAGTCCAGGACTTATCCTATATCACCATACCAATAGTCTGATTGCACTAAAGTAGGTTAACTAAGAACTGTATGTGCCTGTTCTGACTCAGCTACAAATTCTATTTACAGACAGCTAGCTGTAGGCACTGTGTGCCTTTCCACTGTTTATATAGTCAGTTCTTTAAGTGATGGCCCTTCTATACCCTCGGGCTTCCAAGGTCTAGAATGCAAGTTTTTATTTATTTTGAAAAGGGTCTTTGTTCCTTAATGAGTTCACAAAGCAATGCTCCAAAACTTAGGGTTTCATAAAGTTTAAAGTATCAAAAGATAAACCCCAATTCCAGAAAATGGAGAAGAAAGTAAAAAAGCTACTCTTTTTCCAGCACTTAGATAAGGGGAAAGTAATGTCTTTCTTGTCTACAGTCACTAAAATCCTGAGTAAAAAATTTAAAAGTGCATATACTAGGCACTTCAACTGGAAAACAGTGGTCTGGTTAAGAATGGAAACACATGCTTGCATCCTAAGAGCTCATCCTACATTCTGTCCCCAAGACCCATAAACACTCATTAGCATGAATGGCTTCTTTGGGGTGAAGAAAACAGTGATTTGTTACCTTTTCCAAAGAGTCTCAATTCCAGGTTAAAGTGGGGCGCGTCCTAGATAGTAGAGCATGTTGAAAGAGTCAATTTCAACTCATGATGACCTCTTGTGATCAGATGAGGGGAATAGAACTGTCATCTTGACAGGAGCAGATCCCCAGGTCTTTCTATATGCTCACTCCTGGGCAGTGGGAAGGAGTGTTGGTGCACTGTGGACTACAGGGTTCCTCCATTTGTCTCCTCTTTCATAAACCACTCCCTTGTGATGCCTAAAAAGAGCATTTCAGATTGCTTTGGAGCTCCAGGAATAGAATGCAATTACCAAGGCCTCAATGCAGAGTTGGTCTAGCCAAGGGCTTCCCTTTTTCAGAAGATGGGTAGCTGTCCTTATACCTTTATTTACTTGAGTGTTAAAAACTGTGGAAATAATGCAGATGCTCAAGAAAGAGTCATAATGTCACACTCCTTTCTAATCAAGGACCATGTTCCTTCCCTTTCTGAGTTAGGGAAATTCTAAATCATCCCTGTGCAAAGAATCAGTTTTCACATGTATTTAGAAGTGAGGGCTTTTGAGTTAATCCATTCCAAACCACTGGTTTAGTTCTCTCTCCCCTTTCTTCTCCCTTTCACTTCCTCAGAGTTTCATTGCAACAGATTCTATCAGTATGGTGATAGAATCATGTCTAAATCAATGCAGACAGTTATTAAATATACAGGAAGTAGCATAACTATCTTTTGACATAACTTGTTCCAGTGAATGTTGTTTAATCATAGTTCCCAGATCTGCTACCAAAAAGCACCTCTCAGAGATCCTTCTAGCAGTCTCTCTGCATCAAGGACAGATGTGTCCACAGTGATAGAGAGAGAAGTCTTCAGAATTTGAACTGTAAGGAAGTTTTGCCATTAGGTGACAGATAGTCACGTAACTATTTAGCTAGCAATGTTTTGGAGTCCACAGATCTGCAGTTCATTTTGAGTTCTGATTCTGCTTCTTTGGTTTTATTAACCATCCCACTAGCTCGTCCCAAAATAATTTAAGATTTAGCGATGGCAAGTAGTAGAATTAGTCTAGTCTGATAAGTATTCCAGCATCCAAAACACAAAAGGTATATTAGACCATCTCAGTGCACAGAGAAAGTTGAAGGTAGTTATGGGAAAGTGAGCTTTTACTTTTTTTTTTTTTTTAATGAGTCTTGATTTCCCTCTTGCGTATACGTATCCAGCTATGAAAAATACCTATTAGCAGATTTCCTTTCTCAAACTATGTATTGCATGTGTGCATATCTGATCAGTAGGTCTCATATTCTTTCTCCTGGCTCTCCTAAGGCCTGTTCCTGCTAGTTCTCCAATTGTCTAGCAATAAAAGAGATGGACGGATCCATCTAAGCAAATAGAGCTTGCAAAGAGCTGAAACAGATTTACTCACTTTGATGATGGCTTCTAGTGAGTCCTTACCATGCACATGACTGAGTTGCCATAAAACTAGCTGAGCCCATCACCCTAAATAAGTTAAAAGATGACATTGAGAGATTTTAAGCAATAATGATTTCATTTGTTCTTCTCACCAGTTACATGAGTAGCTGGCTCATGTGCTGATTTGTTATACCACACAGGGCTGGTTCACAGTCCCTGCCAGCCTTCTGAAGTCTTGATGGTGACAGAAACTGTCTTTCTCCTGGGAACAAGTGAGAGAGGTGGTCTGAAGCAGTTCCTTTCCTTCAAGGACACTCTCTTCAATCCATTATCTCCTACGCGTGTGCAATAGTCTAGTCTATCAAAAATACAATGATTGAATAAAACTTTTATTTTAGATAATGAAGGCATTGATTTAATAAAGGATTTGTACTATATGGTATTATGGTTCCCTAAATGAACACTGAAATCTTAAAATGGGAAAACGTATCATTGGTCCAAGTTAAAGCATAGCCATTTCTTTCAAACGTCATACTTTAATAAGATACCATCTCATTAGATACATAAAAAAAAAAAAAAACTGTTATCTTAACATAACTGCTGAACTTTTTTTTTTTTTTTTTTCAGCTAGATTCAAGTACCCTGTTTTTCCTATCATAAGAGCATCTGGCATCAGGCAAACAGATTTCTGCCATGGACAACTGGCTAATTTATGATGGTTTTATATTTTCCTGTTTTTTTGTAGACTGATCCAGTTTGATATATTGGCCTAGTTTTTAGACATGAATCTTGAACTGTTGCGTTCTTGCAATTTTTTCTGCCTTAATTTTTCAAACCCTTGGATATTTGGGCACATTCTAAAATTTAATTTGGAAATAAAAAGAAGAAAAGTGAATCGAACCCTTATGTTTTGTCTATCTAGTGTCCCTTCTACAGATGACTTCCTAGGAGGAATTACGAACCTGCTGCACCAATGATGATCTTGAAAGAACTATGTGTTTCCAACCAGTCCTCCTTCCTAAGTTCATTAAGCACATAGACTTTTTTTTTAAGTTTTTATTGTGAATTGAGTGATAGTTTACATGGGAGAACATCGGATTTATACCATCATTTCATTGCAATGACTACAATCTCCTCCATGCATCATCATTCAATAGTATTTGCTTCTATTCCCTCTGGGTTTTTTGTTTTGTTTTGTTTTGTTTTGTTTTGGGGGGGTGGTGTTCACAAAAACACTCAGGAATATATAATCATTTAAACAACCAACAGGCATGTTCTGCAAGCCTGCCTCCTGGCCATCAACCTTTCTGTTTCCATGAATCTAGAGTCCTCAGGGGTTCTCTCTCTCAGCATGTCCTCATCTCTGCCTCCATCTCTGCTGTCACTACTTCTCTGGATGGGTCCTACATTCTGCTTCTGTTCTTCTCCCTTGATGATCCTAGGGTCCTCTGTTTCTGGACTGTAAGATTAACTACTCCCCTGCTTTTGTTACAAAACTTCTACTTTTACAGTTGTAAACAGTCGCAGTTAGTCATGATAACGATTACTCACTATTGAATCATAAGAATCTTATCCCCATCTGTTTTCACCAGACCCATCTAGACAAGATGAAAACTCTTCAGTGGGGACTCTACCTTCCCCCACACAGTCTTAAACTAAACTTCTTCTTGAACACTTGTAAGCCAGTCACTTCATGCCTTTATCACCCCATCATTTTAGGTAGCCAATGTCTAAGTTGCCTGTCCCTATCTACCCTGCATACAGAGAGAATAGGGTTGATACTTGATAAGCACATAGACTTTTGTGTTTGCATCATATTTTGAGAATTGCATTTTGATCAAATGTAGTGAGAGATTGATCATTCAAACCAAGTAGGAGAAAAATCTATTTGACTACATTTTTTAATTTTTTTTTTTGAAGTTTGAAGCTTTGAGCCTCAGGGAATGAGAGTCAGACTATTTTCTGTAATAATTCTGCTTCTGAATCTTAAGTTAGAGAAGTCATGCCCATAACCTTGAATCATCTTTTTGGTCTGGCATCCCTTAGCTATTTATGGGGAATCTTAGCAGCTGGATTGAATATGCCATGTTTTTTCTTTAACTATCCAACCAAGGCCTCAAGTTAATGAACATGTTTTTAATAAATCTAATGCACAAATCATTCATCAGCTATACTTCAAAACAGAGCAGCCATCAGAACACCCTGAAAGATTCATTATAATTTTTTTTTTTTTTTGCTGACATGTAACTGAGTTAAATGCGTGTCAACTCAAAACTGAAATGAAAAACAGCAGAGTGCTTTATAGACTGAGAATAAAAAGATAGAAATTCTAGTCCTGTATCTATTGCTGACTTGTTTAATGACTACAATAATATTTATGCCTTAATCCAAAAACAAGAAAAATGTCTATGGAGGCATTGGAACTTCTAAGAAATCACCCTAAGTAAATTCAGTTGATAGCAGAAAAACCTTGGATTTATGAATATGAAGTTAGCTTGCCTGAATTAAAATCCCAGCTTCACCAAAGCTTGCTATTTAATCTTGGGTTACTTCTCGCTGTTAAAGAGAATAAATTGATTTTTTGCTATTTTATGGAAGACTACAATGAACATATTTTTAACATACAGGTATGCTTTTGTACTTACATGATGGTAGCTCTATAAGGAGAATGATTAAGTATGGATTTCTTCAACCTAATATTAGGTAAATTTTAACATTTAAAATAGACTCCTTTAAAGAGGTTAGAACAAATTTACACTCCACCAAGAGTGTATGAAGAGTCTTATTTCTCCACACCTTTGCCTATACTTTTCACTGACAATTTTAACTTTTTTTTTTAATCTTCATCAGCTTCAGAGGTGAGAGATGACACCTCAATTTAATTTGCATTTCTTTCATTTTAGGTAAGAGTGGGCATCATTTTATATTTCAGGAGTCATTCATTATTGTTGTTCACTTGTGTCAGGCTGATGTTAGCTAAGAACAACAATAGTACAACAGGAAAAACAATGTCCAGTCCTGAATCACCTTCACAGATGCCCGCAGGTTCAAGTCCATTATTATGGAGATTATGCAAATCTACCTCTCTGAGGGTTTCCCTCAACTTTGATATCCCTCTATGTATCACTAGGAGTCCTGGTGTGGCGCTTTGGACTAATGCCTCAGACTGCAAAGTCTTTTGAACTGCAAGGTTGGTGGTTCAAGCTCACCAGCTCCTCCTGGGAAACCCTATACAGGGTCGCTATGGGTCAGAATCGACTTGCCGTCACTTAACAACAACAACATATCACTAAATGTGGTGTCCTCCTCTAGCAAACAATCCCTCATGATAATGGTGCCAAACGCTGAGTTGGACAGTGTTGTGTTGTGATCAGTAGATCACAGATCTCTCTTCTTGGTCTGTCTTAGTCTGGAAGCTCCACGGATAACTGTCCAGCAACACACAGTAACCACAGTAACAACAAACTGACAGACGTATGGCAGAGCCGTTTGTTTGCTTACACATACATAATTTATTCCCAGTTTTCTATCTACTATTTGGTCATTGTCTTTTTGATTTGTAAAGATCTTGGTAAATTATGATTAAGATCTTTGTAGAAACAGAAATTTTCAAATAGCAATTCTGATTAATTTCAGTCTTGAGTTCTTGTTGTTGTTCCATCTCATGGCAGCCCTGTAGAAGGTTTCCGAGCAGTGACTGGTGAATTTGAACCTCCAACCTTGCGATTCAAACTGTCCTTGCAGTCCAGTGCATTATCCCAAAGCTCCACACCAGGACTCCAGTCATAAGTAGAATTTATAAATTTGAAAATTACATGGCCATTGATATTAATAACTAATAAAAGTGTAAAACTTTCCCAGGCATGAACAGTGATAGTTTGTAGCCACATATTGCCTGAATTACTAGCTTAACAATCATTGAACGAATCAATATTGCATGCAAAGTAAAATGCAAAGAAATATAAGATATACTCTCTATTCTTAAGAAGTGCTTGCTAAAAGACATAAGACCCACTACCATGATACAATAACAATATAGGAGCAAGTCATGTAAACCCTAAATGCTCTAGAGTTGAGGAAGGAATATTTACTTCAGTTAGGGTGATTAAAGAACATTACTGAAAGAAAACACAAACTTGAATAGGCAGAGAGAAAGAGTCAGAAATACAAAGATGTGAAGCAAGTGAGAGGAACTGTAAGTAGACAAGGGTTGATGGAGTTGAGGCTTTTATGTAGGAATAGTGAGAAAGTTTAGATGTAAAAAGATGAATTAGAATCAAATTATTGAAGACTTTGCCTGTCTGCATTAGCTTAAATTTTAAGATGTAACAACCAGAAGTTTTTTGAGAAGAGAATTGGCAAAATAAAAATAAATTATAGGATGCTAACTTTGGTAGCGTAGTGGTTACGAATCGGGCTGTGAACCTTAAGGTCAGCAGTTCGAAACTACCAGCCGCTCCGCGGGAGAAAGATGAGGCTTTCTACTCCCGTAAAGATTTACACCCTCGGAAGCTCTGTACAGGGTCGCTATGGGTCGGAACCGACTCGACGGCACTTAACAACAACAACAACAACTTTGACATGTGAATAATAAATGAATGAATGGATGGATGGATAATATAAGGTTGAGAAAGGACAGGGCTTGTAATAATACTTTCTGTGGGAGAGAACTACCACCGTACTTTTCTTCAAATAATGCATGCGTTATGCAGTTTTTGCAAATCTTGCAACTCAATAAAAGTTAATTTCTTATGAACATGTTTTGTGTATTATTTATGTGAGCATGTGATCTGAAAAAATATGACAGTTTAGTAGAGTGGTTTGTATTTACTTCAACTTATATTAATATAAAGCTTCTATAGAAATAAATGTTACTAATGATTTAAATGAACAATACACTTAAAATGCACATTTGAAACAAAAAACAAGATTGATCTGAACCCCAAAGTCTTTGTATATTGACCTTTTCAATGCAACACCTTTTTCTAAATCTGTGCTTCAGTTTTCATACATTTCCATCTACTCATTCTGATCCTTCCCGTGTTGGGTGTGGAATTCACACTGGTTTTCTTGAGGACTTGGAAATATCAAACATGCTATTGTCATTACACCTCATCTGTCATCCTAGGGAATGACTTTATTTATTTTTGTAATTTGGAGAAATGAGGTGATGGTAGAAAGAGATTACAATAATGAGAGGAAGGCGTTGGCTTCATTTAACTAGGAATTCCTTTCTTATTTGATTTCTTTTACATGTTGGTTAAGGGTTAGATAATTGATCTAGGTCCCCTGCACTGGAACATGCAGTATTCTATCAACAATATTTATTGTGCATCTATAATATGACAGGCACTGGGAACAGTGTTAATAAATAGACTCAGTCCGGGTTATTTTGAAACTTGTAGTCTATCAGAACACTTGTAAACAAAGCCCACAATCTACTGGTATTCTCCACATTTGACAAGGAGTTAAATCCTTCCCTACATGAACAGCATAATCCCATTCAACCCCTTCTCCACTTTACTTCATTTGTGTTCCAAGGTAAACAAGGTCATGTGTAATCCATTTTTGATGGACATAAGATGATAGAAGGAACAAATCGCAATTATCTGTTAAACTTGCTGCAAAATGTCAATATAGCTATGTTGATGTTGTTGTTAGGTGCTGTTGAGTTGGTTCTGTCATGTAAGAATCTGTGCTAGGATCGTTCTTTCAATTGCCAAGGAGAAAAGTTCAATACAACGTGGTGTATGCAGAAGGAATGAATGTCCAGGAGATTCAGGCCTGGCTGGCGCCATAACTTCTCACAATTTAAATTGTTTATCTTCTTTCCCCTTCTTGCTTTTTTCTGTACTGAATTCCATCTCTAACTGACTGACTCCACACAATAGCCCCTGGTAGTTCCAGGTATATATCATAGTCCCTTAATAGCCCCAGTACAAAAGAGAACTGCAGAATTCATAATCTTATCCCCTATGTTGTACAAAACTGGACTTCTACAGTTGCAAAGAATGAGCGAAAACTCAGACTAAGGAATGAGCAAGATATATTTGATAAACAGTGAAAAGACCAGCAATTCAGAATGATGGTCATTTCAGTCTATTCCCACATCCAAGGAAGCCATATCCAGAGACCTGGGGGCAGGTAATGCTATTCTCTCTAAAAGGTCAAATTCTGACCAGACAAGCAACCATCAGAAGGAATGAAATGGGCACCACAGAAAACTAAATATTCTCCAAAGGCTATGCCAGCCGAATCCTCGGGACAGCCTGTGATTCAATTTCATACAATTTTTAAATACAATTTACCAAGGATTGGTTTCATATCAATGTCTGATTCTGTCTAGCTTTGAGACATCAGTCATGGAAGATCTTAGTTAAAATGAACAATGCATTTAAAACACACACACACATAAAATCAATGGGTTGGCATGTTCACATGGTGAAACTGCAGGCCCGGGCTTGAGTCTGTTTACTATGAAATTCCTGGTGCAAAAGAAAACAAGCAGAGTGGAGAAAACACCACGAAACATTATACAACGACAGCTCCTGTACTTCAGAAGAGAAATGGATACATTAAGGAAAGCTTTTTTTCCCCCTTTGATGTAGAATACGCTATCTTTTTTTGTATTAAAATGGGAGTTAACTTTAAATAAATAAAATAAAGCCTGTAGGCTTCAGAAAACTAATGTTGTATTTTGACAGTGCCATTTCTCTGATCCCTGAAAGCATTATGGGAGTTAACTTGGGTCTCCATCATGATTTTCCTTTATGGCATGGAGAGAACATTATTTTTTCATCTCTCTTTTATTGATTTCCCCTCACTTCCTTCAGATTTTCTCTTTGTCAGCTGTTACCTCTCCCTTTCTGCTCCCTCACAAACTATGGAGGCAAATAGACTGAGTTTCTTTGTATCTTGAGTTGCAGGGACGTCCAGGCGCTGCTGCCTTCACTCTCCATCCTTTAGTGAAAACCTCTTCTCTGCATGGGATTCAAAAAAAAGTTAAACTGAGGACACTAGACTTGCCCTTCAGAAAGAAATCAGAATGAGTATCATGTTCTTAATATGAACTAACTGGAAAAGGTGCACTTTATAGTGGTAATGAGTTGCCGTCAAGTCAATTCTGACTCACAGAAATTCTAAGTGTGTCAGAGTAGAACTGTGTACATCCATATGGGTTTTTCGCATGTCTGTTTTGTTTTTGGTTTTCCATGGCTAATTTTTCAGAAGCAGATCACCTAGGCTTTGTTCTGAAGCATCTCTGGATAGACTGGAACTTCCAACCTTGCTTAGCAGCAAGCATGTTAACCATTGTCATTACATAGGAACTCTGGAATTGTCCTAATATATAGTTAACATGTCTTCAATTGTCCTAATGTGTTGGACTCAAGTGCTAGCAATTCAGTTTCAACTCATAGTGACCCTGTATAGGGCCTCTGAGGAGCAGCTGGTGAGTTTGAACTGCCAATCTTGCAGCTCAAACCAATCTTATCCTATGGCGCTACACGAGGGCTTAACGATGTTGGGCCCACCATACGATCACAGCAGGCATGAACCCAGCAGTTAGATGAAACTGCTTTGTTTTCTTTTGTGCATTTTATTTCCACAGAAGAGGCATGACTAGTCAAATGCCAAGTAATCCAAACCCCTTAGAACCTGATAATAAAATGGAGGCTTTTAAAATAATGTATTTTTAGGTAAATGAGCATGTGGAAACCTCAAATAACATATAACTTGCAACATGAGAAAAAAAAATGTCAGTGACAGGTGTTTTCACCCTTGTGATTGTCTGTTTTGATCACTATTAATATTCTAGAGAGCCCTGGTGTGGTGCTGCAAAATAAGCACTGTACTGGTAACTATAAGATCAATAGTTCAAACCCACCAGCTGCTCTCAGAAACTCTATACAGGGTCCCTATGAGTCAGAACTAACTAGATGGTACACAACACCAACCGTGTTCTAGAAATTGTTTCTAAAACTGCTTTCATTTGAACCATGTTGTTGTTGTTAAGTGCCGTCGAATAGCTTCCGACTCATAGCAACCCTGTATAGGGTTTTCGAGGAGTGGCTGGTAACTTTGAACCACCAACCTTGTGGTTCAAACCAATCTTGTAGTCCAGAGCATTAAGCCATAGCACCACACCAGGTCTCCATTAGAAACAGAAGGCTTAATTGGAGAGAGAAAAAATTCTTTACTGTAAAATTTTGCCATGACTTAATAAGCTTTCCAGAATTTCTTGGTTATTAATCAGATTGAGAAACTCATATCTTTAGAGTTTACATATTTACAAGAGGTGTGTTTGTGTTTTACATAGGTTGAGTTGCATGAAACTATATGCAAAATTGTGTGTGTATGTACACGTATGTACCTTTTCTGGAGAAGGCTTCATCGCTCTGTATTCAATTCTCAAAATGGTTTCGGAGAGCATCACCAGTTGCTGAAGAATCACCAATTGTAACTCATGGCAACTTCATATGTCCAAATCGAACTATGTTCCATAGAGTTTTCAACGACTGATTTTCCAGAAATAGATCATCAGACCTTTCTTTCCAGCTCCTCGAGGTGGACCCAAACCTTCAGTCTTTCAGGAGCAGCTGAACGTCACAAACATTTGCCCCCTCCAAGAGCTCCCTCATAAAAGTAAGCATTTCTATTTTGCCCCCCTCTCTCTCCTTCCCATACAAGTTCTCCCTTGCTTTTCTGTAGTTACTAGTTTTCTCTCTCTTGCCAGCTTCCTCTTTATTCCTTCTGAGACTAAGTGTTCTTGTTGTCTGACCAAACAAGGCTGAATAAGGAGTTCTCAGGAATTCGTGCCTGGTAGCGGCAGCAGGCAGATGGCAATAGTGACCCCTTAACCAACCCTGATCCATGTCTCTAGGAGAGGCAACTGTGGACAGTCCAAGATGTCAAACTTCTAGTACATTGAGTATACTTGAAAGAAGCTGTCAAGGAAAGAAAACTGAACTGAGTAGCAGCTTTCCCTGAATATCTCACTGTCAACTTTTCATTCCATTCAGTTTCTTTCTTTCTTTCTTTCTTTCTTTTTTTTCTAAGTCTGATGTTTTAGGGAATTTCGGGGGGGGGGGTCACTTTCCTTAGTGTGTTTGTGGGGGGGGGTCACTTTCCTTAGTTTCTGTTGCCATTATAATACCCCCAACACTCTAATTGGCTTTGTATGGGACAAACAGGAGGCATTGCTTCTGGCAGGATAGGATTATCTGTCCTGTTGATTGATGGATTAATTTTTATTGAGCACAGTGTGCTACCAACAGAACCAAAAATTCAAGAAAAAATTCTAGCTCTAGGAGGTTATGTTCTAATGAAAGGTAAGACAGACAACATATTTAAACCTACCAGTTTCTTTTTCTTACCAGGACATCTTAGTATTTATTCCTTCTCCTTAAGACAAGTCTACATGAGCAAAAAGTAGATATTGCAGCCACTAGAAAGATCATTTAGCTCCAGAGCTGGTTGGGGAGAGGTTTCCACCGACAAGTTTCAGTTTGTGAGTGGAGTGGCTGTTCAATTTTAAGCATTAAAAGAGTCAAGCATTTATTTCTCCAGATTTGTTGTTGTTGTTGTTCTATCTGTATGTTAGCCTAGATGAAAGAAAGTAACATTCTTAAACTATTCATATAGTCTTGTAACCACCCCACACACACACAGAAATGCCTTCACTAAAATACAATATATACAATATGGCTTAACTGCATGGAGGGTTGGTTGTCTTTCAATAGCCACATGAAGAAAGGTTTATTACCCCTCTGTGGCGCTGTGGGTTAATGCACCAGATTGAAAAGCCATTTGAACTGCAAAGGTTGGCAGTTCAAACTCACCAGCTGCTCCTTGGAAACCCTATACAGGGACGCTATGCATCAGAACTGACTCGACGGCACTTCACAACAACAACAAATATCCATCCTATCTGGATTCATATGGCCATCATTGTAATAATAGCCCCAGGTTTCCCTTTCCTCACTATTTTGACATCTTTTCTTTAACCAAATTATGTAACCTAAAGAACCAGAATGTTTTCCTATTTGCTTAGCACAAAATTTAATGCTCAGATGAACAAATTAGCCCCTCTCTGGATCAGTTACAATTTTTCTGAGCCACCATTTCCTCTTCTATAAAATGAAGTGTATGAGAGATCATTGCATAGTTAAGATTCTGAAGTCTCCCTGGTGGCATGACAGGTTAAACACTGGACTGGTAACCAGAAGGTTAGTGGTTCAAATACACCAGTCACTCTGTAGGAGAAAGATGACAAAAATGCAAAGAGCAGTTCTACTGAACCGTATAGGGTCACTGTGAGCAGTGGATTATTGGGTTTTCAGCCTTGAACCAGTGCTCAAGACACACACTTTCTGATCTCATCTGCATTTTTGCCTAATCACAATATGAGCTGCATTAAGAGCGAGGCTCAAGGAGCTCTGGTAGCATAGTGGTTACAAATCAGGCTGCTAACCTCAGGGTCAACAGTTAGAAACTACCAGCTGTTCCGCGGGAGAAAAATGAGACTTTCTGCTCTCGTAAAGAATTACAGCCTCCGAAACCCTGTTACAGGGTCGCTATGAGTCGGAACTGACTCCACGGCACATAACAACAACAACAAAAGCAAGGCCCAAGTCTATTCCATTCACCAGTACATCCCTAATTCTATCACATAGAAAGAGCGCAGAAAAACACATTGTTAGGGAATAAATGACATTATATTCCTGCTGTGGCGCTGTGAGATAATACACTGAACTGCAAGGTCGGCGGTTCAAATTCATCAGCCTCTCCTTGAAAACCCTATACAGGATCGCTATGAGTCTAACCGCCTTGACAGCACCTTACGACAACAACAATCCCCTATGTGGTATTACTGCATGAATTTAAAACTCATCTTCTTTATACTCTACATATGTTGTTGTTGTTGTGAAGTGCCGTTGAGTTGATCCCCACCCATAGTGACCCTGTATAGCGTTTCCGAGGAGCAGCTGGTGAGCTTGAACCACCGACCTTGCAGTTCAAACGGCTTTGCAGTCTGGGGCATTCACCACAGCGCCACACCATAGCTAAAATTCTACCATCTCTTTCACCCCGTTTTTCTCTTGTTAACCCATTCTTTTGTATAACTTCTGGAAGAGGCCCCAGTTGAGAAATAAAATCCTCAGAACACGAAAATGTCATGCATGTGACAGAGGTGGAGGTGGGGATTGCATTTACTTTAGCCCGGCTCTGGCAGTCCAGAAAGCGAGAAAGGTCTTGGTGCTCTGTCTGGGGAACGACAAACTCGCCAGCTGACAATCGACCTAAAAATACACGGAATGAACAAAGCTCCCTTCTATCTAGGCAGAAAATGGTAAAGTGTCCCCTGAACAACAAATCTGTTAATGAAGAAAGGGACAGAATGAACCACCGGTGCCCCTTACCCCCATAGATCCCGGTATCTGCCCATTGAACGTGTCCGCGGTGAGGAAAGGGGTCCAAATGCCTTCAACAAGGTTAACTGTGCTGATGTTACGTTTTACCAATGAAGCATTGGAGTTCTGGTGTGGCGCTGCAGGGTAATGCGCTAGACCACAATGTCAGTTTGAGCCTCAAGGTCGGCGGTTCAAACCCACCAGCCGCTGCTTGGATACCTTATACAGCCGTCAGAACTGACTAACGGTACTTAACAACCACAGCAGGAAGGAAGCATTGGAGTCCTGGTGTGGCAATGTAGGATAAGCACAGGGCAGACGGCAAGGTCGATTTGAACCACAAGGTTGGCAGTTTAAACCCAGCGGCCACTCCTCAGAAACCCTATATATACAGGGTAGCTATGAGTCGGGACCAACTCAATGACTCTTAATAACAACTATAATAAACCTAGAGTTTACTCAAAACACAGAGAATGTTTGTGGATAGGGAGTTAGGGGGTTTAAGTATGGAGTAAAAAGAGGAGAGGACAATGAAACCAAGATAGGAGAAACGGTTTACGTTGTGGGATTACTTTTCCTCCTTGTAAAAAAAAAAAAAAAAAAAAATCGGGCCTCAGCTCGGTCTTCCGATACATTTCATAGACAATGCTGTCCTCTAGTGGGCAAGAAAAATGAGTACAGAGTTCAATTACAATTACCTTAAAACATCAGCATTTTTATTGTTTTGGGCGTTTGTATCAGGTTGCAATAGTACCTTTTCACTCTTCTTTTCTTTATTTTTAATCCGGAAGAGCTGTGTGTGTATGTGTGTGTGTGTGTGTGTGTGAGATGTATAAACAAATACTAGGGTAAGTCCAAAAGCATTGCTACAAAATCTCAGAAACATTTATTAAACAAAAATATAAAAATGTGAAGCTATCATTTCTCAACATATCCTCCATCTAGGTCTGTACATTTCTCAAGATAGTGTTTCCATCTCTGTAAGCCTTCGCTGAAGAATTGTGCACATCACAACGGCAGTTTGGGCACCCTAAAGGGCCTCACATCCTGTTCCTTTGAAACATCTTTGAGCTTGGGGAACAAAAAGACATCTGGAAGGCCTCTAAGGTAGAAGGGGTAAGGTTTACCAATGAAATTCTCCTAAGACAGCATTGCTTTCAAAAGGTCATAACTTTTAAAACCCTATAGAGTCAGTCCTGCTCTGAAATCTTTATGGGTTGGAATCAAAATGATTACTGAGTTTTTTGGTATCTTTATTTTATTTTGTTGTTGTCATTTACACAGCAAAATATACACGAACTCAGTCATTTCTACAAGGACAATTTAGTGACATTAATTACATTCTTTGTGTTGTGTAGCCATACTCAACCTCTCGTTCAAAGTTGTTCCTCCCCCATTACCATAAATTCACTGCTCCCTAAGGTTCTTGCCTGATTTTTAGAGTTCCTGTCATCACTTTGGTCCCATAAAGACTTAAAAGAGCATACAGTTCAACACAGACATTCTTTACTTGTTAAACTAAACTATGGTTTGGTTTTAAGAAGACTTCAGGGGATGTTTCTTTATTTAAGTTTTAAAGTTTATCTTGACCCAAGAGTTTCAGGAATTCATCCAGCCCCCATTGATCCCAGAAAGTCTGGGTTCCATGAGACTTTTGAATTCTAGTCTACCATTTCACTTTTGATCAGGATTCTTCTACAGAATCTTTGATCAAACTGCTCAGTAATTATGGCCAGGCAACATCCAGTTCTGCTCTCATGACAAAGGCAATTAATTGTTCATGGAGGCAATGAGCCATGTTTTGCCTCTCCTTACTCCTCTGTTGCTCCAGGTGAGCAGAGATCAGCTGCAACTTGTAACACCCTAGGCACTACATAACAAACCAGTTCATCAACCAGGAGCATCCAATTAACTGGGATGTTCCATGGAACCCTGAACCTAAACTTCTAATTCAAGGAATCAAATCCCATAAAGCGTTCTGTTGTATATGATAGCCTCAGTGGCAACTCATTTTTGTTGTTACTCGTATACTTATCACACAACTTTTGGCAACCACTGGTTTTTGTTGTGTTTTTGTTCATTTTTTAATAGGGGAAAATTTGGCAAGAAAGATAATAAGTTTTATTTTGGACATATTGTGGAACATGTTTATGGGTCAATTAAGTGGAAATGGTCATGGCACAATCAATTATGTGAAATTGGAGCTCAGAAGAATTATAGCTAAAGACAAAGATTCAGATGTCATCACCACTTATGGTAGATAGTACTTGAGGACACAGGATGACGTAACATCTCCTGAAGCAGACCTAGAATAGAACTTTATGGAACAACACCACATGTAAGAGGCGGGGGGTAGGTGGGACCCATAGAAGAGACTGAGAAGAAAGAAACAGGAAGGTAAAAAGCAAAGCTTTGGAAGTGAAAGAAGAGTGGTTCAAGACAATAGTTGACTATGCTGAATTTTTATGAGAGAGAGCTAAGAAATGTTCTTAGGATTTAGTAAGTAGGATGTCACTGGTGATCTTAGTGACAATATCAGAGGAAATAGTGGAGTAGAGGAATCCTGATGTGGTACTATAGGATCAGCACTGGACTGTGAACTACAGGGTCAGCAGTTCAAACCCATCAGCTGCTCCTAGAAAAACCTGTGCAGGGTTGCTATGAGTGGGAACCAACTTGGCAGCACTTAACAACGACAGTAGAAGTTGGGTTGTTATAGGTTAAGTAGTCAAAGTGAGATGATGTCGTTTTTTTTTAGGTGCCATCAAGTTGGTTCTACCTCATAGGGCCCTATGTACAAGAGAATGAAATACTGCCTGATCCAGTGATACCCTCACACTCATTCCTCTGTTTGAGCCCATTGGTGCAGTCACTATGCTGATCCATCTCATTGGGGGACTTCCTCTTTTTCACTGACCCTCTACTTCACCAAGCCTGAATGGTTTCTCCAGGGATTTGCCTCTCATGATGACATATACAAAGCACAGAAGAAGTCCTGCCACCTTTGTTTCTAAGGAACATTTTGGTTGTACTTTGTGCAAGACAAATTTGTTCATTCCCCAGGCAGCCGACAGTATATTTGGACTCCTGATGTGGCACTGTAGGATCAGTACTGGACTGAAAACTACAAAGTTGGCAGTTCAAACCCACCAGCCGCTCCTTAGAAATTCAAGAGAGGGTTGCTATGAGTAGGAATCTGCTTGACGGCACTTACCAAATGGTATATTTAATATCCTTTGCCAACATCATAATTCAAAGATATCAATTATTTGGTCTTCTTTATGATAGCAGGAAAGATATGTGGAGACAAAGAAAGTATTTGTGTTTTGTTTTATTTTTAATGGAAGAGACTTGAACATAGGTGAGGGTAAGTCAAAAAGTATTGCTTCAAATCGTGGAAACATTGAACAAGAATATCAAACTATGAAACTATTGTTTATTGACATTTTTTCATGTAGATCTATACACTTCTCAAGGTAGTATTTCCACCACTCAAAAGCGTCCCTGAAGAATTCTGTGCTTTTCTATTTATTTACTGCCGTCAAAACAGCAGTTTGGACATCTTCAAGTGATTCAAACCATGTTCCTTTTAAATGTTCTTCGAACTTTGGGAACAAAAAGAAGTTCAAAGAAGCAAGATCATGGTGTCAGACTGGGTAGGAAGAAGTTTCCCAATGAAATTCTCATAGGACAGCCCTTGTTGTTGTTAAGAGCTATCGAGTCGGTTCCAATTCATAGTGACCCTGTAAAGGGTTTTCAAGGAGCAGCTGGTGGATTTGAACTGCTGACCTTGTGGTTCGAAGTCCCATGCTCATCCTACAGTGCAACACCAGGAGTCCTTACTGCTCTGGGAAAATGAGCAGGTGCATTGTTGTCTTGGAAAATAATTCCTCAGTGCAACTTTCCTGACCTTTTTCTCACTAGTGCAACTTTACTGCTTTATTTTAGAATTACTTCCTAATAAATCCCAGTGATTGTCCTATGTCCTTAAAGAAAATCAATCATGATTATGCCTTTGAGATTCTCACACACACACACACACAAAAAAAAAAAAACAGTTGCCATAACCTTCTGAGATGACTTCTCTGCCTTGAATTTAACTGGCTCAGCAGATCCCTGGGGCTTTCACTGCTTTGACTTGAGTGTTTTCTGAAGGCACCATAACAAGACCACGCTTTGTCTGAAAGAACTTATCTGCATTCATCCCTGTTCACAGAAACATGTTTAAGTAGATTTTGTTGGGCGTAAACCAGTGCATGTAGGAACTGGAATCCTAGTAACAATACTTTTTGATCCTTGCATAAATGCTAGTGAAGTGAATAGTATGTTCATATCCATATGATGGGGTCTAAGGAAATTGCTGATGTCAGAGGGATGTTGATGGAAAGCAGAGAATACTAGAAAGATGTTTACCCATATTGTTTTATTGACTATGAAAAAGTATTCAACTGAATGAGTAACAAATTACGGATAACATTGCAAAGAATAGAATTGCAGAATACTTCATTGTATTCTAAAGACTGATTGTATACAAAAATCAGTGTTTTGTGAAAATGGAGGATAAGTACACCACATCACAAAATGGAGAATTACTACATAACTGCAAAACCACATCGTTATATAAGTGCCAAATTATGTCACTACATAACTGCCAAACCATGGCATTATATAAGTGCCAAATTACATCATCACATAACTGCCAGATTACATCATACATAACTGCCAAATTACGTCACTATATAACTGCCAAACCACTGCGAATCATGACCATGGCAAGTTGACACATAACCTAAACCATCATAGCCAGCATTATTTTCCCCTCAAAGCATGGCTTTCATGACTGACAGACGTTCACTGTTAATGTGCAAAATAATTCATTGGTTTTTTTG
This sequence comes from Chrysochloris asiatica, assembly GCF_000296735.1. NCBI lineage: Eukaryota > Metazoa > Chordata > Mammalia > Afrosoricida > Chrysochloridae > Chrysochloris > Chrysochloris asiatica. Next base: position 43,568,033 of record NW_006408522.1, read on the forward strand.
CTATGATTGTAAATGTGAAATGTTAGCTAACAAGATAGAAAATAAACGAGGAGTAGTTAGTTGTATTGTAAACTTAGGTAAGTTACTTAAGTTTCCTAAGTCTGTTTACTCGTTACGAAATGGGGCTATGTACAGTGTCTATTTGGGGGGAACAGTTTTTTTTATTAATGTCTCACGTTTCTATGTGTCTTACATCCTCTGTCTGCTACACTACTCTCCACCGTGTATGCTGGTGCATAGCTGATCCAATCTGTATCACTCCCATGGTACTTTGGGGCCAGGAGAACTATACATTCATAAGGCTGGCTGAGAAATAAAGACCTGACTGTGACTCAGGAGTCTGTATCTTCTGCCACCATCCAGAAGTTTACATATACAGTCAAATCTCAGAAACGTCACATTGTTGAATTCATTTAATATTAAAGATTGAATTAGGAATTAAATTCATTGTCCTTGAGTCAATTCCAACTCATTGTTGTTGTTAACTGCTGTCATCGAGTCAGTCCGTCTGACCCATAGCAACCCTGTATAGAGTTTCTGAGGAGTGGCTGGTGAGCTTGAACCACTGACTTTGTAGTTCAAAGTGACTTTGCAGTCCAGCACATTAACCCACAGCACCACACCACAGCTCATGGATTTCAAGACTGTCATTCTTTACAGGTGCAGACAGCCTTAGCTTACTCCCATGGAGCAGATGATGAGCTTGAACTGTGGAACCTCAGTGTAAGCAACCTAACATCCAACACACAACACCGTCAAGGCTCCTTAGTACTTGGTAAGGACTCAATAAACATTTACTAACTACTTTACAACCATCAAAACATAGGTATACCCATGGAAGTCCCAAAGGAATGAAAACGTCAATATGCATGCCATCCCACAGTGATAAATCCAATCATAGAGACTGTTGTGGTTGTTGTTAAGTGCCGTTGAGTTAGTTCTGATGCATAGTGACTCTATATAGGGTTTCAAAGAGTGGCTGGTGGGTTTGAACTGCGATCTTGTGGTTAGCAGCCCAGTGCTCATCCCACAGCACCACACCAGGGCTCATTATACAGATTAAACCTTACATTTCAATGCACAAATGCCTACAAAGAGACGACTTATATAACTGTTCTTTGCCATCAACTTCTCAGTGACTATTAATGTTTCTTAATAAACAGTAGTGATTTCTTATAGCAATGCCTGGCAAGGGAAAATTTAGGAAGCATGCATTTTATGTGACTGGGAGGAAGAATTTGAACATGGGGTGTTGCCCAGGTAAACAGGCCCAAGTGGTTATGTAAGACACTGAAACAGCCATCTCCTCAGATTAGTCTCACAGTCATTTTAGTCTCATTTTATACCTACTGAAAAGAAACTCCATCAAAAGTCTACAATAGAGAGAAATGGAAAAGTAACAAAACAAACTTTTGACCCACTTTATTGTGCACTGAAAGGCACATTTTGGCAGACAAAAAGGCTCGGTGCTGTATAATTGTCATCAGTGTTTTGCTTAATATTTTAATGAGCTGAGCAACTGACACTGTGACTGAATACATGCCTTTTGTGGCTCATGTTGCTAAGCAAAAAAGTGTATAAAAAGCTGTTGTCCTTTAAAAAAAAAAAAAAATCCTTAAAACATAAATGCATCCCAACTGCCACTTGCGTTTATACAGAGATGAGTCTTGTCATCCTTCCTCCTTCTTTCCAAGCAAGCTTTTCTGAGATTTTCCTTCTCCTCCCTCAGAGTTGCAGAGTTGCGTTCCAGACTCCTATGCCAGTTCTCCCATTCAGAGCAGATCTCTCTGGGCCAGGACATGTCTGCCAGGACAAGCATTGCTGCTGCTTTCTCCTCTCTTCTTCCAAATCCTTCCCCCAACAAGATTAATACACTTATTTCAATGTTCCTGCTTCATTCCCTTCAGATGACAAATATTACCTGAAGACTTTGTTTTGTTTTGTTCTCTGTCTGCTTTCTCTTTTCCCCTTTCATTTTGTTCATCTCTTTCCTCTCTCTGGAATGGGTTGATGGGTTAGAAACCCCAAGAGGATCAAAAGGAAAATCTACAGAAGTCTAGGAGATTGGTACTAAGGCTCTAAATTGAAGCGTACCAGCAGCAATCTTTAAGCAACATGGCATTTTCATTCATTCATGGAGATAAGCATTCTAATTATCCCAAATATATAGGTGTGAAAACTGAGAGGTTGTTGTAATTGTTAAGTGCCATCGAGTTGGTTCCGACTTACTAGATTTCCAAGGAGCAGCTGGTGAGCTTGAACCACTGACCTTGTGGTTCAAGCCGACATTACAGTCCAGAGCATTAACCCACAGAACCACGCCAAAATTCCTGATGAGAATTGAGAGGTTACGTAACCCACTAAAGGCCTACCAACTTCCATCTAGTCAATTCTGACTCAGCGTGATCCTATAGGACAAACTAAAACTGCTTCTTAGGATTTCTGAGTCTGTATATCTTTATGGGAGCAGATAGTCTCATATTTCTCCTGGAAAGGGGCTGATAAGCTGGAACTGTTGACCTGGCAGTTAGCAGCCCAATGCGTAACCTGCTGTGCTACCAAGGCTCCTTCCATGAAAGGCAATAGATGGTAGATGTCACTCTCCTTCTCAACCACTGTGCCCCACTTGTCTCCTTAACTCAGATCAGAGGGATGAATATGAATTACCTAAACAAAGGAGAAGGTTAAGTTATTCTAACATCAAGTACAGCATTGCATAAAAGACAAAGATCTGAGCCTGCTTAGCAAAGTGTGAGGAACCATAATGTCCACAGGGAAGTGACTAGGAGACAAACAAACAACAACACACACTAGCAAACTCCAGAGAACCAGTTATGACATCGTTTTTTAAAAGCTTAGGACTCATATTTAGACTTAGGTTGTAAGAACAACTGCATTTCTTGCTAGGTAGTTAGCCTTTATAAGATTGTTTCCTCACCTGGAAAACTGGGATAGGATGTTTCACGGGTTAATCGCAAGGATTTGTAAGGGATAGCATATTAAAAAGCTTTGTGAAATACAGAGTTCTGTGCAATCATCTTTCTCCTTTGACCTTCTCGCCACTCTGTAAGGGAAAGTAGTTTTCAGAATACAGACTAGAGAAGCAACTGTAAAATAAAGGACCTGGGGAAATTCTGGCAGGCAGCCTTCAGTGTAAGAGTTATTCTTTTCTAGCCTGAAGTCTGGGAGGTTTATGAGACCCATCCTACCCCTGCAAAACAGAGAAAATGGTTTTGCCAAAGGCATTAGTCAAGCATTTTTCTACTGAAGGGAAGTTGCACCTTTAACCTTCAGCATTTTATAGATTATAAGAAATACGATAAGAACAGAAACATCTAAAATAAAACAGCGTCAGACCCTGTATCTTAAAAACGGAACTTTGAGAAAATACAGAGAACCTTTGGGATTTGTATATCAGCTCTAATTAAATGAGCTGGCATGGGAAGTGGGACCAGCAGAGGACACAGACAGGGGTGGGAGCAGAGGCTGATGAATAGATGAGAAAATGGTTGTAGACAGGCAAGACTTCAAATCCAACACAAGAGCCAGCTCCCTGAGTTTCAGCACATGTAATCATTTAGAGCTACTTACTAACAATGAGGAGTCCTGGGGTGGCGCTGTGGGTTAATGTGCTGGACTGAAAGGTTGATTTGAACCACTAGGTTAGTGGTTCAAGCTCACCAGCCGCTCCTTGGAAACCCTATACAGGGTGGCTATCAGTTGGAACTGGCTTGATGGCCCTTAAGAACAACAACCAGCAATTCAGTCATAGCTGGTTAAATTTTTTAAAAATTCATTCTGGAGGCTCCTCCCTGTCCTTAAGACTCTGTTGTAGGCACTAAAGATAAGGCAGTGATCAGGGTGGGTAAGGTCACTGCTCTCGTGGAGCTTACATTCTAGGACCCAGTTTGGTGGGAAGTAGAACGACCTCATATAATAAGTGAACCAGATGATTTCAAATAGAGTGCCAAGTGACACATGGGAGATGTTTAATGATACTTGTTAACTGAATGGATGGATGAATGAGTCCTAGGATTATCTCAAAAGACCACCATTGTGCATCGAGTTAACCAAGTCTCCTGTTTTTAATGGCAATGCCATTTAAACATTTCTTCCAATTCATTCAATCATTCAGCAAACAGCTCTATGCAAGCACTGTGCTAGATGCTGAGGACATAAAGACAAAATGTATCATAGACAGATTCAATTGTGTCCTTAAAGAGATATGGTGAAGTCTTAACCTTTGCCCCAAAAATGTGACCTTGTTTGGAAATAGAACTTTCGAAGATGCTATCCCTTAACATAAGGTCATCTCAAGAGTAGGGAAGGTCCTAATCCAATCATAGTGGTGAGAGGTTACACAGAGGGAGAGGTAGCAACCAAATGAAGATGCATCTAGAAGCCAAGGAATGCCAAGGATGGACAGCCATCACCGGAAGCTAGGAGAAAGGCATGGGACAGTTTTCCTCCCAGAGCCCTCAGAAGGAATCAACATAGCTGATGCCTGATTTGTATTCCTAGCCTCCAGAACTGTGAAATACCAAGTGTCTGTTCTTAGACATCACCCACTTTGTAGTATTTTGTTATGTCTGTCCTAGGAAACTCATAAACAATAACCCTTTCAATGAAGTATCATCGTCTGTTGACATTGTTCTATCACCTACCAGTTTTTCTTCAGATTCAGCCTGAATATAGCTTCCGCCAGGAGATATAATAATAGGATCTGTGTCAAAAGTCTTACAGAGCCTTGATCTTTGCAAGACAGGTGAACTCCATTGCCCTCGGAATTTTCTGCTAAATTGCTGTTTGATCTGTGGCTGGAAGACCCAATCAAAGAATGTGCTAGAAATCTAAAAGTCTAACCCTCTGTAGAGGTAAAAAAAAAAATCATCACAGAGGAGGGTGTTTCTGGCTGCTCTTTCCATGGAGTAGGGGAAAGTCCTGAACTGCAGTGCAGTTAGCAGTGGATCTCTCATGGCAACCCTAACGTTACACAAAGGAACTGTTAGCAGTGGATCTCTCATGGCAACCCTAACGTTACACAAAGGAACTGCTACTTCAGGTTTTCTTGGCTATGCTCTTTACCAAAGCAGATCACCAGGCTGTTCTTCCATGGTACTACTGGGCAGGTTCAAATGGCCAACTTTTAAGTTATTAGTCAAGCGTAAACCATCTGTGCCACCCAAAGACTCCAACCACACATGGACACACACTAATAATTAGGATTCCGTTAACTACTTTATTATCAAATATAAGGGGGGGAAATGATCAAATTTGACTAGTTTTGTGATGTGTCTTTGTAAAGCCTGGCCTTTCATCCAAAAATATAGAGTCTCTTCCAGGTGTCTTTAGTTTTCTTTTAGATTTTTTATCCTTTAAAGAAAAGAGTGCTTGAGTTAGGAAAAACGTATGAGTTGTAATTTCACATTGTGACTAGAGATGGTTGAATTTGTGAGTTGTTTAAGGGTTTGGAAGGAGGAGAACATCACAGATGAATAGTCTGAAAGCCTGAGGAGGAAGCACAGGCAATGAGCAAGGAAAAAGGAAAATAAATCTACCCCCAGAGGCTGAGTAGAGGGCGAGTAGAAAAACACTAGACTGAATAAGAAAGAGTACATTGTGTCTAGCTGAAAATTGTTGTCAATCTCCTCCCTCCAAGAAAGATACTTTAATATGCAAGAATAAATGAATGTGTCAAATGAGGTTAAAAACACTTGCAAAAGATTATTATTGCACAGCAGGACAACACAGCTCCCTCTCTTTGGAGCTGGGTGGCGATGACAGGAAGAAGAGATCTACACCAGCTTGGATTTTAGCAGCAAGGCCTTTTGGAGGAAAATTGATCCATAAATCTAAGACATAAATAAACAAACCACCATCCTAGAAATGTTCTTGGAAAAATGACAAGGCAAATCCGCTTGGAGTTGATAAGCTGAAGTTGGAAAAGTGGAACTGGATTCTGTTTGCTTTCTCCTAACTGGACTCAGTTTTCTTATCAACAAAGGATGATGACTTTGTACTCCCCAACCTCCAGCCTTCCCTTGCCCCACACCATACATGAGATCATTCCCAGCGATCAATGTGACTGTATTTTTATAGCATGTCAAGATGTCTCCTTGACCTTTTAGGCTCAGTGTTGTAGATTCTAAAAGTTAGCTAATTGTTTTTCCAGATATGCTTTGGTTTGATTTCTTCTTATTCCTCTACCTTAAATGACAGAAATCTGTGTGTTTTGTTTTTGAAATTTGCATATATCATCTTACGCAAACAGTAAGAATTATACTGTGACTAATGCGAATTTTATATTCTGTAAATGATTAGTGTGGTCTTTGGTAACTGTGCATGGGGTGTTTTGTTTGTTTTGGCTACTAAGATACTAAGGAGAACTGAGAATTACTTATGGTCTTCTTCAAGATGGAAAATTCTATCACAAGACCCATCAGTGCTCAAGACAGGAAGCTCTGATACTTCGGTGAACCGGATGTACTCCTGGATAGATGAGGGTCCCTGACACAACAATTCTTCCAGACCTTTGTATCAGGCTGTAAGTGGATGAACAAACTCAGTTGTTTTGTTGTTATTAGGTGCCATCAAGTCGGTACCGACTCATAGCAACTGTATGCACAACAGAACAAAACACTGCCCAATCCTATGCCAACCTCACTGTTGTTGCTACACTTAAGCCCATTGATGCCGCCACTTTGCCAATCCATCTTGCTGGGGGTTTCCTCTTTTTCTCTGACCCTCCCCCTTACCAACCATGATATCCTTCTCCAGCGAATGGCCCTCCTGACAATATGTCCAAAGTATGAGAGACGAAGTTTGGCCATCCTGGCCTCCAAGGAACACTTGAGCTGCACTTCTTCCAACACAGATCTGTTGGTTCTTTTGGCAGCCCATGGCACTTTCAATATTCTCCTCCAACACTATAACTCAAATCTATTCACTGTCCAGCTCTGGCATGCATATGAGATTATGGAAAATACCATGGCTTGGGTCAGGCATGCCTTAGTCTTCAAGCTGACGTCTTTGCTCTTCAACACCTGTTGTTGTTGTTGTTGTTGTTAAGTGCCATCGAGTCAGTTCCGACCCATAGCGACAGTTTCTGAGGAGTGACTGGTGAGCTTGAACCACTGACTTTGCAGTTCAAAAGACTTTGCAGTCTGACACATTAACCCACAGCACCACAGATACAACTAAATTCTATCCAAGGGAATGGTGTGGCACTATAGGATAAGCACTGGACTGGTAACCGCAAGGTCTCCAGTTCAAACCAAACAGCTTCTCTCAGAAACAAGGTCACACTGTGCATCAACACTGACTTGACAGCATACAACAGCAATAATAACAAGGGAATGAAGGCCAAAATTCCTTGTTATTGAATTGATTCCAACTTATAGTGACCTTGCATAGGGCTTCCAAAGTTCTAAATTTTTACTGGAGCAGAAAGTATCTTCTTTCTCCAGAGCAGCAGAACTGCCACATTTACCATTAGCAGTCCAGTGCTTAAGAGACAAAAAAAATAGACTTAGAGCGCTTGAGCAAAGTACCTGATGATGAGGGAAATGTTCTATAAATATGGTTTTGAGTACCATTAGCCTCATCAAGCATCTTGCAAAACACCAGAACTTGAAATCACTTCCCTTACTAATGCATGTTTGCCAGCATCCCCAATGGTGGATGAACTGACTAGAGTTTTCTATACCCCCACCTCTCTCTTACCTTTAGAGATGGAAGGATTCCTCTCCTGTAAGGTCACTACGGGTTGGTAGAGGCTTGGCTTGGGTTGCTGATTTTCTATTCCACAGCCTGTCACTAGACATTCAGCAGAAGAGCAGCAGCATGTCTAAGGCCAGAGAAACAAATGTCTGGAAAATTTACAAACCACCTAATCAACCTCTGAATCATAAAACATCCAAGACAAAGTATGGATGGCTTTCTGTTGGTTTTGTTTTGTTTTGTTTAGAATGCCTTGTTTGGAATGTGAATACTGTATTGTTGTTCTACCAGGAAAAGAAGCTTTTATACTTAAAAAGGTTTTGTTTTGTTTTGTTGACTTGTGTTGTTAAGTGCCTTCGAGTCAGTTCCAACTCATAATGACCCTGTACAGGGTTTCTGAGGAATGGCTGGTGAAAAAGGGATAAATCCACTCATACATTATGTTCACTTATGGCCTCCCTCACTCTCTCCTTTCTTTGGTTCTTCACAGTGTTAAATATGTTTTGCTTGAGTGCCTGGGGACCTATGAGTATACACTCTCCACCTTACACCATTTTGATACCAGACTTAATACTTCACTGAATTTAATTTTTTTTAAAAGAAGGCAAATTCAAAAAATTCCAAAGCATTAGAGATTCATGTAGATTTTCTGAGATCTGTTCCAGGAAAACAGAGATGATGTATGTAAGGCAAATGTCATCAAAACACCAATCATCAGGTTTCTTTCGATATATACCAGTGGTTCTGAAAAATACCCTGGCCAGACTCATCCACACTAACTGAATATGAATATCTGAGAATGAGACCCAGATTCCTTAGTTTTAACAACATTCCAGGTGATTCTAATGTGGAATCAAGAATGAGAACCATTCTCCCTTCTTCCCTCTTCTTACACAAAATAATTTAACCCTCTCTCATCCTAAAATGTTATTATTCTTATGCCTTTTACACTAAGGAGTAAACCAAGATTCCAGCTTAGGATCCATCCTCCTTCTAAGGCTGTATAGATAAGTAGAAGTTGCAATTTTCTTCAGAATGAATAATTTTATGTGTAGACTCAGCATCTCTGAGAATGAACTTGGCATGTCTCATTTTCTTTGGTTCAGGAAACAGAACATGCAGCAGCGCATGGTATGGTATTTTACCTTGGACTACAATTTAAGCCCTGATGTGACAATTCAGAATAAGTACTGAAGTGCAAACCACAAGGTAAGCAGTTCAAACCCATCAGCTGCTCTCAGAAACACTGTACAGGGTTGCTATGGGTCACAACTGACTCGGGGGCACACAACAACAACAGCGACTTGAAAGATGTACTCCTTGATCCACTTGCAGGAGAAAGGATTTTCACTTGTCATGTTATTGTTGTTGGTCAAGAAAACAGAAATAAATGCAGTAAGCTTCATATAAGAGAAGACTTCAAAAAGTGCATGGGAAAAATGGAATGAAAAGGTCATGAAAAGATCACAAACTCTTTGACACCATGTATGTGTATGTCTTTATGCATGTATGTGTATTGTTTGTGGTGGTCATATACTGGAAACAACATGACTGATAGAATACTTTTTTTGTAAAAGAGCAATATCTAGAAACATGGATAAAAACCTTTCTCCAACAGAAAGAAAAGATGGAAGAGAAGGAGCAAAAATTTGAATGTGATTAAAGTCATGGCTTTAAGCCGTTCATTCCAGCTTTACGCCCTCTTGAGATTACATTTCCACCTCCAGATATGGTGGTTGGTGGTTCTGTGCCGTGGAGTCGATTCCAATTCATAGTGACCCTGAACGAGGTTTCCAAGGCTATAGCTCTTTATGGAAGCAGAAAGCCTCATCTTTCTCCCACAGAACTGCTGGCAGTTTCGAACTGCTGATGTTGAGATTAGCAGCACGACTCAGAATATATATTTTAACAAGATCACCAGATATATGCATATGTAAGAATAACCTAGGGATCCCTAAGAACCAGAATAAACTGTTTGAAAGTCCTGATTAAAATTGAACACATAGGAGTACCTAGGAAATCCACTGCCTCTCACTGAAACTGATTGTCCAATTCTTGGTCTTTAAGTGTATGCTCTACTGGACTGTCAAACATAGCACCCTCTTGGGACACTGAAGAAATGTTTAGTCAGGTAAAAAGGTAGAGTGAAAATAGAATTCATCACCCAATCAGGACTCTTTAATAATGGATGCTGTTAACTACTTTAAACAACAGACATAAACCAAGACTATCTTGAGCAGATAGTCAGCAAGGCATGTTGCTGTTGTGTGCTATTGAGTAGACTGAACACATACTGACCCTAGAGAACAGAGTAGAACTGTCCCATGGACTTATCTAGGCTGAACTCTATATGGCATTACAGATTGCTAGGTCTTTTCTCCATGGAGTGGTTGGTGGGTTCAAATTGCTTAGCTTTCAGATAGATGCTAAGTGCTTTAACCATTGTGCCATGAGGGATCCTAGTGTGTATTGCTAGGTGCAATCCAGTGGTTCCAACTCACAGCAGTCCTATGCACAACAGACTGGAATATTGCCTGGTCTTGCACCATCCTCGTAATTACTGTCATGACTGAGCTAGCTGTTAGAACCAAAATCACTCCATCTTGTTGGGGGGTCTTACTCTTTTTCAATTTATTTGAATTACAGTGTTGGAGAAGAATATTGAAAATACCATGGACTGCCAGAATAACACTTTACCAAGCATGATAAAAGTCCCTCCTTCTCCAGGGACTGGGCTCTCCTGACAACATGTCCAAAGAACAAGAAACAAAGTCTTACCATCCTCTCTTCTAAGAAGCATTCTGGCTGTACTTCTTCCAAAACAGATTTGTTTGTTCTTCTGGCAGTCCATGGTATTTTCAATATTGCTATCCAACACTATAATTCAAATACATTGATTCTTCTATGGTTTTCCTTATTCATAGCCCAACTTCTACATGCACATGAGATGACTGAAAATACTATGGCTTCAGTCATACACACCATAGTCCTCAAAGTGAAATCCTTCTTCTTCAACACTTTAAAAGAGCTGTTTTACAGTGGATTTGCACAATGCAATACATCACCTGACTTCTTGACTGCTGCTTCTATGAACATTGATTGTGAATCCAAGCAAAATTAAGTCTTTCACAACTTCAATCTGTTCTTTCTTTATCATGATGATATATACAGGTGGCTTTATGAGGATTTTTTTTTTTTTCTTTACATTGAGGTGTCATCCAAGACTGTAATCTTTGATCTTCATCAGTTTTTTATTTTCAAGTCTTCTTTGCTTCCAGCAAACAAGGCTGTGTGATCTGCATATTCTAAGTTGTTAATGTCATATTCTTCCTATAATCCAGTTACTCGTATTATTTATCAACATACAGATTGAATAAATATGGTGGAAGGATACAACACTGGTTCACATATAAACTACTCAGTATCTTCTTGTTCTGTTCTACCAACTGCTTCTTGGTCTATGTGCAGGATTCTCATGAGCACAATTAAGTGTTCTGGAATAACCATTCTTCACTATGCTTTCCATAGTTTATCATGATCCACACGGGAGTCCTTGTACTGCACTGTAGGATAGGCACCCAACCTCAAGGTCGGTTTGAGCTACAAGGTCAGTGGTTCAAACTCATCAGCTGCTCCTCCAAAACTCTATACAGGGTAGCTATGGGGTGGAACTGACTCAATGGCACTTACCAACAACAACACAGTCAAATGCCTTTGCATTGCCAGTAAAGCACAAGTAAATATTTCTGGTTTCGTCTGCTTTTAGCCAAGATCCACCTGATGTGAGCAACGATATCCCTACTTACATAGCTCCTTCTGAGTCCAGGTTGAATTTATGGCAGCTCCCTGTTGATGTACTGCTGCAATGACTTTTAAATTATCTTCAGTAAAATTTAACTTGCGTGTGCTATTAATGATGTTGTTCAAGTATTTCCACATTCTGTTAGATAACCTTTCTTTGGAATGGAGATAAATACAGATTCTCTTCCAATCAGTTGACCTAGTAGTTGTCTTTCAAATTTCTTGGCACAGGCAAGTGAGGGCCTCCAGTGCTGGATTAGTTTGTAGAAATACTTCAATTCATATTCCATCGATTCCTGGGGCCTTGTTTTCCCCAATGCTTTCAGTGCATCTTGGACTTCTTCCTTCATTACCATCAGTTCTTGATCATGTGCTACCTCTTGAAATCGTTAAATATCAACCAACTGATTTTGGTACAGTGCTCTGTGCTGTCCACCACTCATCTGTTAGTTTGTCAGACTGAAGTAGCTTGCATGTTGCTGTGATGCTGAAAGCTATGTTACCAGGATATTAAATAGCAGCAGGGTCACCCATGGTGGACAGGTTTCAGCTGAGTTTCCAGACTAAGACAAACTAGGAAGAAGGAGAGGCAGACTACTTTTAAATATTTAGCCACTAAAAACTTTACGAATAGCAGTGGAACGCTTTAAGACTGCACCAGAATATTGGAGATTGAAACATTATGAATACAACCAAAATATTATTGTCAGATACAGTGCTCAGGTTAGAAGGTACTCAAATTACAACTCCTCAAAGTATAGTTGACTGTGATGACACGAATTGAGTAAAGCTTTTGGGACCTTCATTTGCTGACAGGGCACAACTCAAAAGGAGGAGAAGCAGCTGTAAACATCCATTAATAATAGGAACATGGAATGAAAGAAATATGAATCTAGGAAAACTGGGAGTTGTCAAAAATGAAATGGAATGCATATATATATCCTAGGCATTAGTGAACTGAAATGGACTGGTATTGACAATTTTTAATTTGACAATCTTATGGTTTACTATGCCAGGAATGAAAAATTGCAGAGGAATGACATTGCATTCAATATCAAAAAGAACATTTCAAGATATATCTTAAAATACATGCTTTCAAGGAAGATCAGTTAATAGCACTATTATTCAAATTTATGCACCAACCACTAAAGCCAGTGTTGATGAAATTGAAGAATTCTACCAACTTCTTTAGTCTGAAATTGATCAAACATGCAATCAAAATGTACTGATAATTACTGGTGATTGGAATGCAAAGGTTGGAAACAAAGAGGAAGGATCAGTAGTTGGAAACTATAGCCTTGATGATAGAAATGATGGTGGAAATCACATGACAGAATTTTGCAAGACCAATGACTTATTCATTGCAAATACCTTTTTTAAACAACATAAAAGACTATGCACATGGACCTCACCAGATAGAATATACAGAAATCAAATTGACTCATCTGTGGAAAAACATAGTAGAAAAGCTCCATATATTATCAGCCAGAAGAATATTAAAAGTACCATGGACTGCCAGAAGGATGAACATATGCATGTTGGAAGAAGTACAGCCAGAATGATCTCTAGAAGCCAGGATGACAGACTTCCGCTCATACTTTAGCTATATTACCAGGAGGTAGTCTCTCAAGAAGGAAATCAAGCTTGGTAATGTGGAGAGTCAACACAAAAGAGGAAGATCCTCAACAAGATGGATTGGCACCATGTCCACAACAATGGGTTTAAGTGTAACAACAACTGTGAGAATGGTGCAAGACGGGGCAGTGTTTCATTCTCTTGTGCATTGGATAATTATGTGTTGCAGATGACTTGACACCACCCAATAACAACAGCTCTGCGTATCCCTTCCATCTTCTTTTGATGCTTCATGTATGGAATCCTTCAACACTGCAGTTTGAGAAGCAAATTTTTCTTCAGTTCTTTCAGCTTGCGAAATACTTTTTGGTTTTCTCACTCCAGATCATTGCACATTCCATGATGATACTCGACTTTGTCTTTCTGAACTGCTCTTTGGAATTTTCAGTTTAGCTCTTTTACTTCACCATTTCTTCCAGTTGCTTTAGTTTCTCTACACTCAAGAACAAGTTTTAGAGTCTCTTCTGATATCCTTTTTTTGTCTTTTCTTTCTTTCCTATCTTTTTAATGACCTTCTACTTTCTTCATGTATGATGTCCTTGATGTCTTCTGGTCTTCAGTCACTAGTGTCTAATGTATTAAATCTGTTCTTGAGATGTTCTCTAAATTCAGGTGGCATATACTGAAAGTCATAGCTTGGCTCTCATGGACTTGTTTTTTTCAACTTCAGCCTGAACTTTATCAGAATAATTGGTGGTCTGTTCCACAGTCGGTCCTGATCTTGTTTTGACCAGTGATATTCAGCTTCTCCATCATCTCTTTCCACTTATGTGGATAATTTGATTCTTATGAATTCTATCTGGTGAGGTCCACATGTATAATCACCGCTTATGTTATTTTTAAAAAGGTACTTGCAATGAATAAGTTATTGGTCTTGCAAAATTCTATCATGCTATCTCCGGCATTGTTTCTAACACAGGGCCATATTCTCCAACAATTGATCTTTCCTCTTTGTTTCCAATCTTTGCATTCCAATTGCCAGTAATTATCAATGTATCTTGATTGCATGCTTGATCAATTTCAGACTGAAAAAGTTAGTAGAATTCTTCAATTTCATCAACACTGCCTTTAGTGGTAGCTGCTTAAATTTGAGTAACAATGGTATTAGCTGTTCTTCCTTATAGACATATGAATATTATCCCATCACAGACAGCTTTGCTTGAAATGTTCTTTTTGATGATGAATGCAACACCATTCCTCATCAATTTGTCGTTGCTGCCATAGTAAACCATGTGCTTGTCCAATTCAGAATGGCCAAGTACTGTCCATTTCAGCTCACGAATCCTAGGATATCAGTCTTTGTGCATTCCATTTCATCTTTTATGACTTTCGATTTTTCTAGATTCATACTTTTTACATTCCATGTTACAATTATTATTGGATGCTTGCAGCTTTTTTTTTTTCTCTTTTTGAATTGTGCCCCATCAGCAAATGAAGGTCTGGGAAACTTTGCTCCACACATGTCATTAAAGTCAACTCTAGTTTGAGGAGGCAGCTCTTCCCCAGTTGTATTTTGTGTGCCTTCCAACCTGAAGGGCTCATCTTCTGGCACTATGTCAGCCAATGCTCTGCTGCTATTCACAAAGTTTACAGTGGTGATCCATCCAGAGGAGAATATTGAAAGTACCATGGGCTGCCAAAAGAACCAACAGATCTGTGTTAGAAGAAGTACAGCCAGAGTGCTCCTTGGAAGCCAGGATGGCCAGACTTCATCTTTCAAACTTTGGACATATTGTCAGGAGGGTAGCGTAGTGGTTACGAATCGGGCTGCGAACCTTAAGGTCAGCGGTTCGAAACTACCAGTCGCTCCGCGGGAGAAAGATGAGGCTTTCTACTCCCGTAAGGATTTACACCCTCGGAAACCCTGTACAGGGTCGCTATGGGTCGGAACCGACTCGATGGCACTTAACAACAACAACAACCAGTCACTAGAGCAGGATATCATGTTTGGTAAAGTGAAGGGTTGAAGAAAAAGAGGAAGACCCCCAGTGAGATGGATTGGCACAGTGGCAGCCTCAATGAGCTCAAACATAGCAATGATGGTGAGGTTGACCCAGGATCCGGCAATGTTTTGTTCTAGTGTACATAGGGTTGCTGTGAGTTGGTACCAACTCCATGGCACCTAACAACAACAACAACAACAATAATCCTCTCAGAAGTGAGCCACTTCTTCTTATTCCTAGTCTTTCTTAGTCTGGAAAGTCTACTGAATCCTGCCTACCATGGGTGACCCTGCTTATATTTAAAATATCAGTGACATGACTTCCTATATTAGAACCAAATGCAAGCCAGTACAGTACGGCAAAGTGACAAACTCCTAAGGGTATATATGCGTCTATTAACAAGACATCCTACAGAAAGCAAGCACTAGGCAATCCCCAAAGTTCTGCCCTCCCCTGGCTTAAAAACTCTTTCCTGATCTAGCATCCTATTATTTCACTTATGTTTTCAAATATATCATTTACCTTCTCATCTCCTGGCTTACTTTACCCAACAAACTCACCAAGGTTTATAGCTTCCACTCCTGCTCCAAGAGAATGATATCATCCTCCATGGAACATGATAGAACACACAGACACTGCCTCACTCTCAGCCGCTATAAATCACTACATGATTACTAGGCCTTGCCATAGACTAAAAGCAAATCAAAGAGAGAAAGAAAAAAAAAAAAAATCCAGATGTGCACTAACTTCATGAGGCAAAGGAAACTTATTTATAATCTACTTAGGGTTACTCAAGAGAATGAGGCAATCCTAAACTCAAATGTACTAAGGAAAAAGAGAAAAGAGGCTGAGGAAATCCAGAAAGTAAAAAAATCACACCCTATTCCATTCAAGTCATCTCAATCACGTTTTAGAAAGAAAGCAGAGTTCTAACCCCAACGTGAAGAAAATCTTCATTTGATCCTTTTCAGAATGAGATGGAATGCAGATGGGAAAGTCATCCTACTCATGCCTGTGTTCCCACCACTGCCCATATCACAGTACGCACCAGGAGACTTGTTATGCCACATAAAATAAAACCCAGGAGAGGCCAAATCCATCAATTCATGAACTTAGATTTGTATCCATTTTATGGGATTCTAAGGAATTCTGTTTTCATGGGGGAAAAATGTTGTTCTTTTAAAATATTGCTCAAATAATTTATTGAATACTGTTCTTTCACCTTTCAATTTCTCTCTCTCTCTCTCTCTTTCTTTCTTCTGTGAGTTGCTTGGGTTTGTTGAAACAAACGCTTAATGTGTGGTCCCAAACAACAAGATATGGCAAAAGCCCTCTCTTAGTTAGCTGGTAGTTACCCTGGTCAATCAGGAAATCTAATCGTGTCGCACAATTAAAAGAACAACTTCCTGTGGAAAATACCATACATGACAGCTTAAAGCCAAGTATTTTCCTTGAGTGCCTTTATGGTTGAAGAGATAAGGAAATCAGACAGACAAATACAGAGTGCCATCTGCTCTAAGGTCACACTCCTACTGTAAGACAAAGAGTAGATGTGCTCCATAAAAGTCAAATTCAAGGAAAGGTCATTCTCTCGACTTTCAGTGCAAGGTAGATGTGTTTTAGTGGACAGGCAACGTGACCAGTGATTTCTCTCATCATGTGCCAGTCCCTGTGTTTTATGGTTGACTGTTAGCAATACCTTTAGCCAGCATTAAGGTACTTGGTAGGAGCTCTGGTAGCGTACTGGTTACGAATCGGGCTGTGAACCGCAAGGTCAGCAGTTCGAAACTAGCAGCAGTTCCGTGGGAGAAAGATGAGACTTTCTGCTTCCGTAAAGATTTACAGCCTTGGAAACCCTGTACAGGGTCGCTATGAGTCAGGACCGACTCCACGGCACATAACAACAACAACAAGGGGCTTGGTACTGTGTTATGAGTACAGAGGAAGATTCACAAGGACAGTCATAGGTCATAGATAGAAATGGATTAAAAGTTTAAAACGTCATGCTTTCTTTAAATGTCAGTACTTTCGTTTGGTTGATGACACCAAACAATAAAGTCAATGCATTGGAAGCAAATTAGATTATATTTATGAGGAAACGATTTGTCATTTATTTATCAGTGTGTAAGTTCTTCAATGTAGGAAGACAAGAAAATTGGCATTTGTTAAGCATTTACCACATGGTAAGCCCTACACTGCGCATTCTATGTGCACAACAGTTGAGTTCATATCAGCCCTCTGAAGTACGAAATATTTAAAGCCACTTTACAGACATTCATAACTCAGGGGTGGTAAGCAACTCACCTAGCTCCCACAGATAAGGAGTAGGGTAGGAGAGTTAAGTTCAGAACTAGATCTACATCTAGAACTCTCTTCCCATTGCACCAAAAAGGTCAGAAGCTTTGAAATATGTGAATTGACTACATACACACGGATATGGTAAGGTTGCAAATTACTGTCTTTTGTTCAGGTGGGTGAAAAGGTGGTGTTTATAGTTGTCTATTCTTTCACCATACTTATTCAACCTGAGCAAATAATACGAGAAGCTGGGTTCTATGAAGAAAAACGTGGCATCAGGATTGGAGGAAGACTCATTAACAACCTGAGATATGCAGATGATACAACCTTGATCGCTGAAAGTGAAGAGGACTTGAAACATTTACTTATGAAGATTTAAGAGCACAGCCTTCCATATGGATTACATCTCAATGTCAAGAAAACAAAAATCCTCACCACTGGACCAATAAACAACATTCTTATCAATGGAGAAAAGATTGAAGTTGTCAAGGACTTCATTCTTCTTGGATCAACTATCAACACTCGCGGAAGCAGCAGTCAAGAGATCAGACGACGTATTGCACTGGGCAAATCTGCTACACAGGAACTTTTTAAAGTGTTGAAGAACAGAGATGTCAGCTTGAGGACTAGGGTGTGCCTGGCCCAGGCCATTGTGTTTTCAATGGCCTCATATGGATGTGAAAGCTGGACAGTGAATAAGGAGGATCATAGAAGAATTGATGCCTTTGAGTTGTGGTGTTGGAGGAGAATACTGAAAGTGCCATGGACTGCCAAAAGAACCAATAGATCTGTTTTGGAAGAAGTGCAGACAGAGTGCTCCTTGCAGGCCAGGATGGCTAAGCTTCGTCTCTCCTACTTTGGACATATTGTCCGAAGGAAACAATCGTTGGAGGAGGATGTCATGCTGGGTAAGGTGGAGGGTCAGAGAAAAAGAGGAAGACCCCCAACGAGATGGATCAGCCAGGTGGCATCATTGATGGACTCAAGTGTGGCAGCGGTAGTGAGGTTGGCCCAGGATTGGACATTGTTTCGTTCTGCTGTGCATGGGGTCGCTATGAGTCGGTTCTGACTCGATGGCACCTGACAACAACAACAACAATAGTTGTCTAAAACTAATAGAGTCATTTTTGTTAACTTTTTTGTAAATGTTCAACCGTGAGTAGCAAGGAAAGCAGTAACTGAAGGTCCAATCTAATTTAAACATTAGTCCAGAGCTTCCCTTTAGAGTTCTGTGGTTCAATGTTCTCTCTTTCTAGATAAAAGTACTTGCTGATTCTCTTAGTCTCCAGATTAGCGCTGGCCTAAACAAAAGGGTGATTTTTCTCTCTGCTTACCCAACTCTCTGCTCCCACTAAACATACTCTGACATACATGAACCTCAGTTTCTCCTCTGTCAAGCTTGTCCATCAGCACCATTAGCAAATGACCCTTCCAGATACCGTCAAGATATGGGACTAAATTCAGGCCCTGCCTCTATGCCCACCTGAACTGTGTCATCCCCTGTCCTCTGTGGTGGCTTCCTTCTTCTCCAACATCAGTACCGAATATCCAATCAATTCTTACCACTCCTGAATAAATCAACTCTTAGACTTATTCAGCAGGACAGTCACCCCAGGAGTCCTAGTGGGGCACTGTGGGATAAAGTACTGGACATCAAGGTCAGTTTGAACCACAAGGTCGGCAGTTCTTGGAAATCCTATACAGTGTGGCTGTGAGTCAGAACTGACTCAATGGCACTTAATAACTTAACAACAACAATAACACCATTCCTCCCTAGCTACACACTGCTTGTAGCAACCAACAGTCTCAGCATTTTTACAGAAGACAAAAATGAGTAAGAGATGCCTGAAAAGGTGTTGTGGGGGCAAATGTGTGGAGAGTGGGGATCGGGCTAAAAAAAAAGAAGCAATCTGTGAAAGATTATTGGAAAAGGAAAGATGGAGAATTTTGCCAGATGTCTGATTTCAAATATTTAAAGAATTTTTTTGATTAACTAATTGAGAAATACCAGAGGTTTAAATGTTTAGTATTTGAAAGTACGTCTAATTTTTTTTCCCCCCCAAAGGGTCATTTAAATTTTTAGTATAGTATCCAAAAGTTCTCAAGTATTCCCAAGATTCTATGTCTGTCCTTGTTTAATATGCAAATAAAATGACTTAGGCTATGGACAAAGTTCAGCAACATACCCTGAAGCTTATCAGAGACTTTGTCAACTCTCTCTTGAGAAGTCTGTGCCCACTAACTTCTCGTAATTATTAGCTCACCATCTCACCACTTAAAAGCAATGCTGTCTTCCCTGTACTCATTCTCTTTGTTTCATTCCCCCAAAGCATCACTCACACAAGAGTGTGGTACATGTCAGACACGATCAGTGAAGGGAATTCATTCATTCATTCATTGCTTAAATGTTTATTGAGCTTTTACTGTAGACCAGGTCCTGATCCAGGCCCCGGAGATGCTGCAGCATGCAAAAGAGACAGTCATCTCTGTACAGTTTCAATTTCAGTAGAAACACTCAGGTAACAAATACAGCCAATGACGCACTATATAGTATGTCTCATAACGATAGATACACAGAAAAATAAAGTGGGGGAGAGGCTTGGGGAGTGTTAAGGGGAAGTTGTTTTGCTGCTTTGTAAGCAGCAGAGTCAAGCTGTCTTCACTGAACAGTCTTTACATTGAGTAACATCCCAAACCCAGACTCTACTGGGAAGTAATCAGCATCCTTAATAACAAGCTTGATAGGTTTTACTAAGACAGATGAAGACCTCTCTGGAAAGTTGGTTACCCACCACCTAGATGGCAGACAGTCTGGAGCCTGACAATCTGCAGCCAGACCTATTTATTCCTCTTGTACTTTACGTTTTTCCTCCTCTTCCTGTTTTCTTTCCTCCTCCTTCCTTCTCCTCTACACCCTCTTCCTTTTCATCTTATTCTTTTTCTGGAACTGTAACTCTCAAGAGAGAATTCTTTGATTTTGCTTGCTCAGAGGCCTCCGTCCTTACATCATGCTTGAAATTGAATGGATAGTTTTGGTAATCAATTTGTCTGAGAAATTGTTTTCATCAGTTTTTTCTAATCACATAGAAAAAGCTAAATTCTTCATTGGTACATATAACTAATAAAGTTTTGGAGTGTCTAATCCAGCAGTTCAAGGTAGGGGGGTGGGAGGCCCAAGGTCAGAGGAGTCCACAGTCAAGGAAAAGTCCTACCCTGACATTCTTTCCTAATCTTTTTTGTTATTACTAATTTCCTTCCCATGGTAGTAAATTATAACACCATTCTTCTAGATGCTCAGGCATAGAACACAATCTCCAACACTGAAACCAAGGAAGATGAGGGTGAAGGACAGGCAACATCTTTAGGAGTAGCATAGTGGTTACAAATCGGGCTGTGAACCGAAAGGTCAGCAGTTTGAAACTACCAACTGTTCCACGGTAGAAAGATGAGGCTTTCTGCTCCTGTAAAGATTTACAGCCTCGGAAACCCTGTACAGGATCGCTATGAGTTGGAACCGACTCCATGGCACATAACAGCAACAAAAATGGAACAGGCCCTTGAGGAGATAATGGCAAGGAAACTGGAAGAGGCTATGGTGAGGAGTGTAGGCCATCCCTAAAAGAAAGCTCCTTTCTTGGGATGAAGCTGTTTGCTCCAGTAAAATTGTATAGCCTAGGATGCTATGAGTCAGAATCAACTTGATGGCAGTGGATTTTTTAGTTTTCTAACAAATTAGTAGATACATCTAATGGCTACTGGTATTATTTTAAAGTCAAATTACAGCTTACTTTAGGGCTGTAATGTTGAAAGAAGCCCTGGTGGAATAAAGGTATGTATTCGGTTGCTAACCACAAGGTCTGCAGTTAAAGTCTACCAGTCACTCACAGAAGAAAAACGAGGCTGTTTCCTCCATAAAGATAGACAGTCTTGGAAGCCCTATGAAAGAGTTCCATCTGTCCTGTAGGACTTCTGGGTCAGAATTGACTCAATGGCAGTGGGTCAGGGTTTGCATTTATTTCCATTATTCTTTCATACTGTTTCTTAGGAGTGTTGCATATGTTCAACATTCATGTTTCTCAAATCTTTCAACAATTTTTTAAAGAAACAGTTTATTCCAAAAGGACTACTTAAATCAAATATTAGGGAAAAGTTATTATCACGATATTATTGTTGCTATCATGTACCACTGAATCAGTTCTAACTCATAGCGACCCCTACATAAGGATCCTGAGGAAAGACTGAACCACCAACCTTGGAGTTAGCAGTCTAGTACTTATCCTACAGCACCAAACCAAAACTCCAAGTTATTATGTTAGGGGTGGGGGGGAAAAACAAAGCAAAAAACTAAGGATAATTGTTTGGCACAAATGTTATATTCACATTGAGAACAAAAATTTTCCCAAATCTGGTCTGGGTAAGAACTTCTTTGTATGATAAAATTCACAACCTCCTTCTGGGACACAATTGGCATCACTGTTAAAATGCCTGAGCAATTTTCTGATAGATCTAAATGACATTAAGGGCTTCTGAGAATAGTTAATCCAGTTGACTGCCTAGCCTTAGTCTTTAACTAGACTTTATTTTTTCTTGTACTAGTTTAACAAAGATTAATCAGTCACTTTTCCTATAAAATCTCCCGAGGGAATCTTAAATTTGCATGCTGAAATACCTCATCCCTTGCAGCGAGGTTGAAATAAAACTTGACCTTATAACCTATTTGTCTAAGAAGTTGTTTTAACAACATTTAAGAAGAAATGCTGTACTTTTTTCCCCTTTATTTCATGTAGCTAAGACATTTCATTGAAAAATATTAAGTATATGCACAAGAGTCCTTAAATATATGGAAACTTAGTTTCTTTGAAAGCTCTGTGCACTTTGATTTGACTGAGGGAGAGAAATTTCTTCTTTGGATGAAGGGATTCAAACGTGATAGCTATCATGGAATAAAAAGATCTTCCTGTAGAATTTTTCTATGAGCAAATTGGTGCTTACGATATGGAATTCAAGTATCTTAAGGAAACAGCATCTCTTGTAAAGTCAAATGTTTATGTCAAAAGAAAAACTAGTATGAATTACGTGTGGCTTTTCATGAATGTAATAGGTGAAGGGAGAGTTAGTTAAGACGTAAACTTGATTTCTGTAATTTATAAAAGAACATTTCACTCACTGAGAAGTAAAAGGTTAACTCTTGGGGGTAAATTTTAACTTAATGAAATAAATATAAGTTGAGTGAAAATATATAATAAGGTGATAAGTTATCCTCAGTAAATCTCTCAGATCATATGTATGTAAATACATTTTTAAAATTTTTTTATTATTGTGTTTGTGCAATATTTTTGTTGGCATTATCTGCAAACTCTTGTTTATCAAGAAAAGATATGCAAACTTTCAAACGTATACACTATAATAAAGTTGAGCCCACTCTTCTGTGATCTTTCGGGTGCCAGATATCACAAAACCAGACCTACAAAACTGAAAGGATCCCTAATCCTGCTGTGGTGCTTCAGGATAATACACTGGACCACAAGATCTGTTTGAACCACAAAGTCGGGGGTTCAAATTCACCAGCCACTCCTTGGAAATCCTATGTAGGGTCACCATGAGTTGGAATCGACTCAACAGCACTTAACAATAACAACAACCACAAGGTCAGTAGTTTGATCCTACCAACTGCTCCACAGGAGAAAGATAAGGCTTTCTGCTCCCATAAAGATTTATAGCCTCAGAAACCCTATGTAGGGTTGCTATGAGTCAGAACCGATTCTATGGCACACCAACAACAACAACCACCATAGAGCTTAAAGTGTGAACAGGGCCACCAAGAACAGATGTGGACTCCATTGAAAGACATCTAAACCCAACACCTTATCTCCAAGAGTTAACCAGCTAAACATTCACATATAACATTTTATAATTTTGCAAATCAGTGGCTCCATTCTGAAGAGCCAACCAAAGTAATGTATGCTGGTTCATCTGCCTTCATCAGCTTTGTGTCTACACCAAAAGAGAACAGGACTCCTAAATTAAGGAATGAGTCTTTAAGGACAATTGGGAATAATAATAACCATTCCACAGAATTATTGCAGTGGGTGGCAACATCCAGCCTGCGGGCTGTACACGGTCAGTAAAATCATTTGGTCTGGCCCTGCCAAGGCAAGCTCCAGCCATCACAGTTGTTGTTGTTGTTGTTGTTAAGTATCATCGAGTTGGCACCAACTCATAGTGATCCTATGCACAACAGAATGAAACACTGCCCGGTCTTAGGCCAACCTCACCATTGTTGCCACACTTGAGTCCATTGATGCTGCCACTTGACTAATCCATCTCGTTGGGGGTCTTCCTCTTTTTCTCTGACCCTTCACCTTACCTAACATGATATCCTTCTCCAGTGACTGGCCCCTCCTGACAATA
>NW_006408522.1:43593309-43602106 GCF_000296735.1 Chrysochloris asiatica
TGTTGTTAAGTACTGTGGAGTCGATTCCGACTCATAACGACCCTGTATAGGGTTTCCAAGGAGCAGCTTGAAATTCAAACCGCCAACCTTGCAATTCAAAATGGCCTTGAAGTCCAGTGCTTATCCTAATCTACAGAAAATGTTGGCACTATTTTGCTCAGCTCACACACAACCACCCAGAGTGCTCTGTGCTCATGATTAAGAATTTATAGTTGTCTTGCAACCTGGCAAGGAAGGATGTGATATGAAATCTACACTCCAAAGGGACTCTGTTCCTAGTGGAGATCTGGTCTTTGGGGTTCTGATGCTTAGATGCATGACATCTACATTCCAGAGCTATCCCATTTCCCCGTGTCAGAAGATTCCAAGGAGAGTGCCAATTGAGGGGATTCCTAGGACACAGAACACAGTGCTGAAACCAGGAAAGTCCAGAGTAAACCAGATAAGTTGGTTGCCCTAATCCTGAGAAAGACGTGAACAATAAACCCTATTGACTGAAACTGAAAAACAATAAAATAATAATTTAAAATTCTAACCTTCAGAGGATCAGAAATGTGCTACTGATCATATACTATAGGACTCCTCAGTCTTATAGTGTTCCTTGCAGACTGCAATCAGACGTAGGCAGTAGCCTGTCAAAGGGTCCAGCTCTCCCTTTGGAGACTATGAGCAAGTTCTGAGGTGCTTCTCACCACAGTCCCTGTAAGGGGCCAATGTTGGTGCTAATCTCTCTCCACAGTTCAACCATGCTCTGCCTGGGGCTTGGCAGGTGGATCTCAGCATAGACTGAGTGTTTCCACAGCTCAGGGTTTTGCCTGCATGGAAGCAGATGTCTGCAGGAAGCCCAGGCAACCCTGCTACCGTTTGCTTATATACAGTGAGATGCTGAGAACGCCGAATCAAAAATATAGTGGGGGAAAAGCTGACTTATTCAATATATCAAATTAAAATATAATATGACAGAAGAGTGGGAATTATCAAACATCTAATTGTGCTTATGAGGAAACTATGCACAAACCAAGAGGCAGTCGTTTGAACAGAAAAAGGAGATACTACATGATGTAAAATCAGAATTGTATCCTTTCACCATACTTATTCAATCTGTATACTGAGCAAAAAAATCCAAGAAGGCATCCGGAATAAGGGAAGGCTCATAAACAATCTGTAATATGCAGATGACACAACCTCCCTTGCTGAAGTGAAAAGGATTTCAAATACTGATGAAGATCAAAGACTATATAGCCTTCTGTACAGACTACAACTCAATGTAAAAAAAAAAAAAAACTCCTTGTAACTGGACCGATGAAAAATAACATCATGATAAAAGGAGAAATGATTGAAGTTGTCAAGGATTTCATTTTGCTTGGATCCACAACAATGCTCATATAAGCAGTAGTCAAGAAATCTAAAGATGTTTTGCTTTGGGCAAATCTGCTGCAAAAAAACTGTTTTAAAGTGTTAAAAAGCAAAGATGTCTCTTTAAGGACCAAGGTGGGCCTGACTCAAACCAAGGTGTTTTCAACTGCCTAATATGCATGTTAGAGCTGAACAGTGAGTAAGAAAGACCAAAGAAAAATTAATGCGCTTGAGTTGTGGTGTTGGTGAGAGTTTTTGAAAGTGCCATAGACTGCTAGAAAAACAATATATCTGTTTTTGAAGAAGTACAGTCAGAATACTCCCTGCAATTGAGGATGGCAAGACTTCATCTCACATATTTTGGGTGTGTTATCAGGACCAGTCCCTGGAAAAGGGCATCCTCATGCTTGACAAAATGGAGGGTCAGCAAGAACGAGGGAGACACCACCCCCCCCAACGTGATAGATTGATACAGTGTCCACAACAGTAGCATCAACACTTGTGAGGCTGGCATGGGACCAGGCAGTGTCACCCTGTAGGGTCACTTAGAGTTGGAGCCAATTTGAGTACATTTAACAACTACTGGTTGGCCCTGTGAGTTAATATGCCAGAATGCAAAGCCATTTGGAATGCAAGGTCGGCAGTTCAAGCTCACCAGCTGCTCCTCGGAAACCCTATACAGGGTCGCTATGGATCGGAACCGACTCGATGGCACTTAACAACAACAACAACTACTACTACATTAACCATCACAGACATATAAAGCACAGGTATACACCAAAACAACAAGAATTTTTTTTATGTATTTGTCCATAAAACAATACTAATAATATGATAAATACTATCAGAGACTTAAGAAGCACATATCCAGTATGCATGTAGAAGCTCATATACAAGGGTGCTTCAAAAGTTCATGGAAAAAATCCATTATCTTTCGATTCTATTGTTCCATGAACTTTTTTAGGCCCCCTCATACGTGTCTCCCCAGGCTCTCCTCCAGAATCTAGAAGGGATAGACTGCAACTTTTTCATCTCAATCACATGCCTATCAAGGCCTAGTAAGTGTCTGATGTTTTAATGGCAAACAGATAATGTCGTGAAAGTGCTCTGAAAAACTTAAATGTCACATAAATACAGACAGGTATTATTGTTTCTGTGATGGAGTTAGTCATATAGAGAAACCCATTTTAAAACAATCCATTAAAAGATGTTAAATGTTCCAACTCTTATATTATAACCACTGAGAAAAAGATTGTTCATAAATTAACATGTCCAGGCAAAAAGAATCATCAACTTCACAAGTGAATGGTCAGATCTTAAATGATCATTTCATTTGGAACCCAACCTCATTCTCAGGAAAATTGTCATTTTTTTTATTATTCTAATAATTGTGTCATGATACAAATTTTTTTTTAAAGAAAACATCACCTTCCAGCTTACTGCAATATCTCCACAGTGGAAATAATGATGATACCGTTTTTCTGAGACTTCCCATTTGGCAGACACAGCACGCAAAAAGGTGGCAGCTGAGCTCTGTCAATGAGAAACCAATTTGGGTTAGACCGATATGAAAATTAAACTACTGTAGTGTATCAGAATATGGTAAAGTGCTTTTAAATCCAAGCCTTGGTGATTTATTGGGAAGACACAAGTGACTTATTGGAAAGGCGGAAGTAAAGAAGAAGAGAGTAGAGAGAGAAGTTAATGATGATGAAAGATTAAAGAAATGACCACGAAACCAGTCAATTCTCTCCTTTTGTCTTTGTGCCTGTGCTTTGCTACATTTAAAGGAAGAGCACAACAGCTAGATTTACTTAATTTTATTTTAGGGGGCATAGAAAGGAGAGGGAGAAAGAGTGAATGTCAAGTAGAAATAGGAAGGAAGAGATGCGAGCAAAAATAAAAGTTGGCCAAGAAAAGCAAAGGAAAAAGACATAAATGGTAAGAAGATAAACAGGGGAGAGAAGAGAATTTGACAGAATTGCTAAAGGTCAGAAAGCCAACATAATTTGTCTGTTCCTTTGTGTTAAGTATTTTGTGATTTTGTCCTTCAAAATCCTGAATATAGGACAAGTAAATAATTTTATAGCTACACTAGTACAGCCAGTCTCAGAGCTATGAACATCCAATTTACAGACAATCCCTGTTGTTGTTGTAACTCTTTATGAGAGCAGAAAGCCTAATGTTTCTCCCGCAGAGTGACTGGTGGGCTATAGTCCCTAACCTTGTGATTAGCAGTCCAGTGCTTATCCTACAGAGCCACAGCGCTTCACAGAAATGCCCTACTTGCTCTTTGTTGTTATATAAATTTGACCTTACTTGGAAATCATTGGACCAACACCTGTTGTTAAGTACTGCTAAATATGTTCCAACTCATGGAGATCCTGTATAGGACTTCTGAAGGATGGCTGGTGGGATTGAACCGCAGAACTTGTTATTAACAGCCCAGTGCTTAACCTACAGCGCCACACCAGGATTCCTGGATCAACCCTGTTGTTGCTGTTAAGGGCAGCTGAGTAGGTTACAACAAATAGACATAGGGTTCCCAAATTGCTGCTGGTAGGTTTGAAACCCCAACCTGTGGTTAACAGTCCAGTGCTTATCCTATATTGTCACATCAGGGCTCCTGGACCAATCCCTGGTGGTTATAGTGTGCCTTAGAGTCAGTTCCGACTCATAGTGACCCTGTATAGGGTTTCCGAGTCTGTAAATCTTTACGGGAGCAGAAAGCCTCATCTTTCTGCTGCAGAACCACTGGTAGTTTCGAACTGCCGACCTGTGGTTAGCTGCCCAACTCATAACCACTACGCTACTGGCAACAAATCCTTCATCACAATCACCTTCATTTGCTGCCTGTGCAGCTTATAAATCACTGAAAAGCTTCCAAGTCTTTTCTTGCAGTAAAGGACGGCTAAGTAAGAACTATTAGTATCTGTTCTGACTCACCAACAAATTCCACTTAAAGACTTAACGGCGCAGTTAGGAAAGGATCTTGTTCGTAACCCAGGGGCTGCCGTATTATTAAAAATAAATTCACGATGGCAATTTCCTCAAAGGAAAGAGTAAAAAATGTGCCAAGTAATTTAATTTTAAAAGCGACTTTAGACAAGAAGTCAGGGTTTGGTTTTTAAGTAACTCGAGGAAAGCTAAGGTGTGTGATGAAGGCACGGCTCCTGGGCCACTGCAGACAGACTTGGTGGGGTCGACCCCTGCAAAGGGAAGCTTGTAAGCCCTTTGTAGAACAGTATCTTACTTTAAGGTCTTTGACGGTCAGTCCTCCGCTCTGGTTAATATCATCAAGGGAATCCTTGCCTGACAGAATGTAATTTAGGATCTATTAAATATGATTACTTGGCCTTGAAAATGATGGATATTGGACAGAATTATAGAATTGCTTTACAAAAGAAAGGTCTCTTTTACATCCTTTCGTGTGGAGCCTAAAATGAAACCTGGGGAAATCCCTGAGAGGGGTTATGGCATTTATAGGTTAGGTTTATGAAAAAGGGAATTGATATTCATATTAAAAACTGTAAAACTTGAGCAAGGTGAAGATAGTGAGCGTGCAGACAGCTGTGACGTGGGTCTGAAGGGTGAGTGGCATGTGGCCCCGCTGATTTACTTGCTTTAATTATATTAGTAATGTGAAAGTCGACATGATTTGAAACTAGTGCTCTGGGTTTTTCATTCAAATACTAGCCCCCGGTGACCAGTTTTTACGGTCCTCCCAATTTCCAATTACCTAAGTGTTCTTAGCTGAAATGCTTCAGAGTTCATTGCTGGGATTGCTTTGCAGGTGGCCTTGGCTTGAGATTTTATTTAATTATATTTTGTTCCTGATTATAAAAGTAATATATAGTCATTGAAAAATTACAAAATACAAATTATTGCAAAGGATAAATTAAAATCACTAGTAATTCTACCACCCAGTGATTGCTATTAACATTTTGTTGTATACCTTCTAGGCTTTTCTTGTATACATAAACGTCTACCTGTACTGTTTTTATTACTTAATTGGTATGATATCGTATCTACTTCTACTGCTTTGTATCTTTTTTTAAATTTAAGACTACGTTGTTGTTAAGTGCCATCGAGTCAGTTCTAACTCACAGCCACTCTGTATAGGGTTTCTGAGGAGCCTCTAATGTGTTTGAACCTCCAACCTTGCAGTTAGCACTTTAGGGCTTATCCTACAGTGCCACACGGGGACTCCAAAAAGCTATACTCTGGCTATATTTTAAAGTATCACTCTACATCAAGATGTTAATGATTACATAATAGTCATTGTACTTATATGTATGTGTCATTCCTATTTAACCTGATCTTCAATTGATGAATAAGGATGCCTACTTATAATTTCTTTAACAGTATCAGATAACTGTACACAGCTCTAGTAATTTCCTTAGGATACATTTCCAGAAGAATTGCTATATTCAATGGTTTGCAAAATAGTCAGGCTTTTTCCAGACTAAAATGGGTACGCAAGAAAAGGAGAGTGATGATGCAACCTTGGTGAATTACAGTGGTCTGATCCACAGCCTCTCACAGGACTGGTGAAGAACGAGGCAGCATGTCATTCTGTTGTACACGAAGTCACCGTATGTCAGAAGGGCCTACTGAGGACAACTAACACAACAGAATTACCAAACTGTAAGTTCCTTTCATCATGCAAATTATGCCTCATAGTATTTCCTCACCATATCTTCTGACTTTTTACCTTGCCAGAACCAACAACAAAGCAGACAGAATTGAGATCACCACCATTGTATTTCTGATTGGCAGTGAATAAGGTGTTAAGGATAAGGTAGGTGTAGGGTGATTATTCAAATTTTAAATTACCTCAAAAATATGAAGTTGCAAATGGAATAAGTTTCCATTACTTGAAGAGGAGCACATTTGGAAACCAAATAGATGACCCGTGTTGTTGTTGTTGTTGTTAGGTGTCATCAAGACCCATAGCGACCTTAGGCACAGCAGAACGAAACACTGCCCAATCCTGGGCCAACCTCACTACTGTTGCTACACTTGAGTCAATTGATGCTGCCACTTGGCTAATCCATCTCGTTGGGGGTCTTCCTCTTTTTCTCTGATCCTCCATCTTACCAAACATGATATCCTTCTCCAGTGACTGGTCCCTCCTGACAACATGTCCGAAGTATGAGAGACGAAGTTTGGCCATCTTGGCCTTCAAGGAACACTCTGGATGCACTTCTTCCAAAACAGATCTATTGGTTCTTTTGGCAGCCCATGTCACTTTCAGTATTCTCCTCCAACACCATAACTCAAAAGCATCAATTCTTCTATGGTCTTCCTTATTCACTGTCCAGCTTTCGCATGCATATAAGGTTATTGAAAATACCATGGCTTGGGTCAGGGGTACCTTAGTCCTCAAGCTGACATCTTAGCTCTTCAACACTTATTTAAAAGGGTCCATATTTATCATGTTTTCAGGATGTTATGATAGGTCAAGTCATAATTATAATAACATATATGTCACTTTTACAGTTAATAAGTGCTTTTGTATACACAATTCATTGGCATAATGACCTTGTGAAATCATTGATTATGCTCACTTCATTAATGAGAATTTTGAGGATCAAATCACTGCCCAAAGTGACATTGTTCACAAGGGAGGGACGTAAGACCTCATTCTAGGTCCCAAACTCCTTGCCCAAACTGTCTCCATATGAAATATACAGGAAGATATGCACAGCTGCTCTTTTGCTGGCAAAACAGTCAAGTGTGAAGCAAGATGCTATCAAATGGAAACTGTGAAGAAAGATTCCCCAATTTTACTTTCAAGCTGACCCGCCTGTACCCTATTATGCTTCTTTGCTATAAAGAAGTTTCAAACAAGTGTGATCCACTAAATAATTAGAACATAGCACCTATGAAGATAGGCTGAAAAACTAGAAATGCTGAAGCTAAAGAAAAAAAGGCTAAAAAATTATTTGATAACTGTCAACTTTGTCAGGTACAAGTCTGGAATGGTCTCTGTTTTAAGTATAAACAGACATGGGTGAATGTATTTAAATTGCATTGAAAAAAGATTTCATTTAGCAAAACTTTTCTTCTAACAGTTCTAGATTAATAGGTGAACAAACTCTCATTGCGGGAGAAAGATGAGGCTTTCTGCTCCCGTAAGGATTTACAGCCTCGGAAACCCTGTTCAGGGTCGCTATGGGTCGGAACCAACTCGACAGCACTTAACAACAACAAATTCTCATTATCCTAAAGAAGGAAATATATAACCAGTCATCAGTGTAGACAGGGAAACTCAATGGAACAGGGAACTGAACAAACTTTCAGTAATTTACAATCACCAGGCACCCTCTTCACTAGACTTCATCCTGTTAAGAAACAAGGAGAAATTTTACGTATTCCCAAAAGAATATTGGAATAAAAATGTGGGGTTTTTTAAGTGTAGATTTTCTTCTTGTTCCCCAAATTTTATTTGTCTAATTGTTTTGGACTGTTTTAGAGCTGATAAGAGATAAGAAAGTTATCATTGATTCTTATTTCTGTTAAATATTATCTTGAGTTAGAAATGATTTTTTCAATTTTTCAAGATGTCTTTAGAGTTTTGTCTTTGAGTGATTTTGCAGAATAATTTGTTGGTAAACAGAAATCTGGACTGGGAGAGTTATTGTACCTGTTAGCCCTTCTTTCTTTGGAATTAAAAACATCAAAGATATCATAAACATTCTTTGCTCTCATGCAATAACATACATTCAATACATTAATATGGATCTGCTCTGTACCCAGTACTACAAAATTAAGGCATTGTACCAACACTCAAGGAACTCCCTTTTTATTACCATGTAATGGGATGCATGCAGTACAGGAAAATACGCACATTTCTGGAATCACAAGAGTTGACTTATTTTGCCTCTATGAGTAAGCAGTGCAACTAAAATGATCAAAAGATTTTCACAAGGAAATAGATAGGAAGGTTTATGCACATTTTTACTTTGTCCCTAGCTTTATGACTAGTTTGTTTCCTTCAGTTGATATTATGTTGTTGTTAAGTACCGCGGGGCTGGTTCCGACCCATAGCGACCATGTATAGGGTTTCCGAGGCTGTAAATCTTTACGGGAGCAGAAAGCCTCATCTTTCTCCTGAGGAACAGCTGGTAGTTTCGAACTGTTGACCGTTAGATTAGCAGCCTAATTCGTAACCATTATGCTATCAGAGCTCCTTAGTTAATAGTATAGAGGCACGTTAATAACAGAACCTCTTTGCGTGTAACATTGAAAATATTTTTTTCATTTACTTAGCCAATTCATTATCCATTTATAAAGTCTGATTCTCTTTAAATTGACCAAACTATCATCTTTCACTATTCCTAATGAATGGAAAAATAGCAATGCATTGTCGGTCAATAAACATTGTTAGTGTTGTTAAGCACCATAGAGTCGGTTCCAATTCAGAGAGGCTAGATAG
>NW_006408522.1:43602206-43620336 GCF_000296735.1 Chrysochloris asiatica
AAGTCTGATTCTCTTTAAATTGACCAAACTATCATCTTTCACTATTCCTAATGAATGGAAAAATAGCAATGCATTGTCGGTCAATAAACATTGTTAGTGTTGTTAAGCACCATAGAGTCGGTTCCAATTCAGAGAGGCTAGATAGGATTTCCGAGGAGCAGCTGTTAGGTTTGAACCGCCACCTTGAGGTTCAAATCAACCTTGTGGTCCAGTGCTTATCCTAAGGTGCCACACCAGGACTCCCAATAAACATTGTTGTTGTTAAGTACCGTCAAATCGGTTCCAAGGAGTGGCTGGTGAGCTTGAATCACTGATACTACAGTTCAAACCGCCTTTGCAGCACAGCGCATTAGCCCACCAAGCCACAGCATTAGTTCCGTGATTGTTTTATTGCTGCATGGTAGTGTTCGTATGCCTAGCTCCAAGCAGGTACCATTCACACAGATGCTGTCTTCTGCACATCTGTTTGACTTTGAGGCATTCCTCTCTAATTCCATTGTACACGATTCCCTTTTAATGCTTGCATTTTTCTTTTCATTTGAACTATACCTAGACTTGATCTCTTAAGAGGGAAAAATAGTTTCTTATTATCTATGTTAGTCACTTCCCCAATTAATCTGGTTAAATAGAATTTCTGGAATGGTGATAATGACTTGATAAGATATTGTATCAT
The DNA here is from genome assembly GCF_000296735.1 of Chrysochloris asiatica. Classification (NCBI taxonomy): domain Eukaryota; kingdom Metazoa; phylum Chordata; class Mammalia; order Afrosoricida; family Chrysochloridae; genus Chrysochloris; species Chrysochloris asiatica. Next base: position 43,602,880 of record NW_006408522.1, read on the forward strand.
CACTCTGTCTTAATCTTGTGCTAGAGATGATGTAACATGGATCACTGAATAAGGCACCTTGGTGATGCAGTGGGCTAAGCTTTGGGCTGCTAACTGAAAAGTCAGTGGTTTGAACTCACCAACTGTTCCACAGGAGAAAGATAAGTCAGTCTATTTCCATAAAGATTTATAACATTAGGTGCATCGCTGAGCAATATAATCTTCGTTGAATAGTTGGTGCTGATGGTTTGTGGTCAAGTGATATATGCCAAATTTATTCAGAAATCACAACAGTTTTAACGTTACTGGTCAACTATTTTATGGGTTCTCTTATAACCATTAATAGAATATTGAAAACGAATTTGTTTTACTCTTTTTTTTTTTTTTACATTCAGTTCAGAGAAGGGCAATCAGCTCTAGAATTCTGAATGGCAACTACCTTGCTTGTTCTTCAATGGAAACTATTTCAGGGTTATTTAAAACTATACCTGATTTTTTTTCACATGTTTAAAAGAAATGGATCATAGACCAATGCTTGTGTGTTGCTTCTGTAGAAACTTACTACCTTTTACAAAGTTTTATCTTGCACCTTCTTCATACCATTAAGTATGTCTGCCTAGCAAGAGCTTGAAACAATGGCACTTTCTCTACTTTTAGCTTTATAGCCATTGAAGACTGTTTTCCCTCTAAGAAAAGAAATCGTGTGAGCAGAGTTTTACGAACATTTGATATTCATCTGTAAGAAATTCAGGGCTAGATGAGTTCTGTGGGACTTTCCAGCTCTAAGATTTTATTTGTACGATGGCAGAGTGAAAACAACAGATTGCAGTTGTATGAATGTCATCTGTATTATGTCAGGGAGAAAAACATCAAATCCATCCTGTATCCGATCACATAGAACAGTCCAAAGATTTTTAATAGATGTGAAAACTTAGTCAATTAATTAAATTGAAGAATAAAAGTTTCAGTGTTTCAATAACATATTGAAATGAGCATTTAAAATAAAAAAATAAAAAACGTGAAAATCCTTTCAAGGATTTTTGGATTCCATCACATTTATGTGATTTTCTGAAATCTTTTGCATTGTGCTGCAATGGCCCTGTGTGAGACCCTTCATACAGTGGTTGGTCCCCAGCAGAAACAAGACATCAGGTCAGCAAGCCGACCAGCCGTTCTGTTCTGAAGACACACAGAGAAGACAACAGTGTTACTATCAATGGATCAGCCTCTGTATAATTTTTGGAGACCTTCCATGTTAGTTATTCAAGAACAAATTGAGCCTTTGATTAATGCAAAATTGAATCTATCAGTGAACTATTCAAAAGAAAATAGTCAATAAAAGAGTGACGTTTTTTCAGCAACTAGGAAGATGTGCTCATCTTCTTGAGGACCATATATGAGGACAGCTACAGTGTGTCATTATTATCACACACACACTGAAAGTCTAATAAACTACCCACTACAATGACTCCTAGGAAGCCTTGTTTTCTTCCTAAGCACATCTGGAAAACAATGCAAATGATAGTCGATAAAAAGAAAACGATTTATTGACATTTGGGTGATGATTGCCTTATAGCCATACCCTCTTCATTGTTGTTGCTGTTAAGTGCTGTCCAGTCGGTTCCCACTAGCTGACCTTCCAGTTCAAACTGACTTTTTGATCCAATTCCTATCCTACAGTGCCACACCAAGACTCCTCATACCTCTCTGGAAATACCAAATCTCACTTCAACAGCCTGTTCTTTTCAGATGTTTGTCTAATGTTGAATGGACCTGTATCTTGTGTCTAATAATAAGTAAAGCTAATCATTATTGAGCAACTGCTATGTATTTTTCCAAACTTGAAGCATATATTATCTAACTCAATCCTCATGACAACTCTATACGGTTTTCACTGCTAATAGCCCATTTTGAAGATGAATAAACTGAGGCACAGTGTAGCTAAGTGGCAGCTCGAGGTTACAGAACCAATGAGTATAGCAGTGTGTTTTAAAAGCCGCATTGTGTACAAGATGACTGTTACTCAGCAAGGAAGAAAGGTTTAGTCTTATAAAGCAACCAGGAAATTAAAAAGTATTCCTTCTGCCATATTAGAACCCTAATGGATTTTTTTTCCTGAAAAAAAAAAAATTATTTTTTTTTAGAAGGCAAGAAATGCATAAAAAGAATTCAGCTGTGGTAAAACTTGGTCACCAGGGTTGGGGATCCACCCCAATGACTAAGATTTGAGTCGGAAGCCAATTTTTATAGCTCAGCTATAAATTGCTAAACCCAGGCACTAACATAATAGAAATGCTGACATGACCTTAATTCTAGAGGTGCAAAGGGTATAATTGAATTTAAGAACAATGTATCTCATCCATTAACTCATTAAATAGATCTTAATAATCTGACATGTTTGGTAAGTACTACAATGAAAGGGGTTAACAATGGTATGCAAATAAAATGAGCTCTTACTATTAGCTACTGTATTTTAGCTTGTGTTTGCCAAATATAACATTAAGTTACAATATATTCATTTAGAAAATGTTATGGCAATATGTTTAAAAAGTTTCTGCACATGATGCCAATACAGAGAGATGTTAGAATCTACAGTGCATTGCCAAGTACATATTGTGTAATTTAGATAGTTTGTATTTACAGTTTTAAAATTAAATCTAATCAGAAATAAGTCTTTTGGTCCCAGTTTTCTGGAGTCTTCCTGGTAGTGCAGTGCAGCTATAAAGATGCCAAATAAACTCAAAGTTGGAATGTTCTTCCACACATAGATGTGTATTTGGCACAGTTGAGGAAAAACATCCAGATGTTTGGCATTATACAGACACAACCTCAATCCAATGCAGGGAATCCAAGGGAAACTGAGAGCCAAACACATACTTGGGAAATGTAATCAATGTAGACATCGATTGGGCTGAGGGTAGCTCAAACAGAAAAGAGCAAGACCACAATATCTCTCTTCTTTCCCAACAGCAGAGTTAGAAATCTGGGTTTCCTATTAATATGGTCTCAATTCTCCATTTAACCCAACTGCTCATCAGAGTAGTAATGAAGGGCAACATTTCAGTACAATACAGAATCCAGTGATACAAGCCACATCATGGCCATTAACTTCTGTTCCAACAGTTACTTTAATCAGATCTGCGGGTTGTTTCATTTCCCTATACATACATATGTCAATCTAGCACATGAGTTAATAATTAAGTAAGGAGACGTCTTACTTAATATTTGAAAATGTATTCAAATGTCTTAGTTTTAGTGTATACATATGCAGCAATCAAAAACCTCCGGTCATTCTGCAGAGAAAGATGAGGCTTTTTGTTCTCGGAAAGATTCATCACCTCATAAACTCTATAAAGTGTCACTATGAGTCAGAACTAACTCAATGGCACACAATAACAACATACGGGTAGCAAAGTGTGGCTACAAATATATGCATGTGGGTTAATGCACTGAACTGCAAAGTCGGTTTGAACTGCAAGGTCAGCTGTTCAAACTCAGCAGCCGCTCCTCAGAAACCCTATATAGGGTCGCTCTGATTTGGAACCAACTCAACGACACTCAACGACACATACACAAACCCTATATACATATGTATATTCTGACTCAAAATCACCCTGTAGAGCAAAGTAGAACTGCCCAGCAGATTTCCCAGACTATAAATCTTCACAGAAACAGACTGCCTCATTTTTTCCCCATGGAGTGACTGGTCTGTTTGAACCACCAACCCACTGTTTAACCCAGTGTGCCACCAAAGTTCCTTATATATCACTCAGTGACCTAAACACTGAAATCACTGCTGTAATAAAATAGATAAAAACATCAAGAGTTTACACTGGAATTAAATGATTCAATTAGTGTGGTAGATAGCATACAAAAATGGCTCTGGTTTCTCTTCTTCTTACAGTTTATCTTTACAGCTGCTATGGACATACCAGATGTGGACAGTAGTTCCCTCATCTCCCACCCCTTATATCAATCTGACTTGTAGTTTGCCTGGCCAGTACAACGAGGTAGCATAATGGGAGTCCTGGTGTGGTGCTGTAGAATAAACACTGACCCGCAAGGTCAGCAGTTCAAACCAACCAACTTCTCTTCAGGAACCTTATATAGGGCTCCTGTTGTTGTTGTTGTTGTTGTCAAGTGCCGTCGAGTCGATTCCGACCCATAGCGACCTTGTATAGGGTTTCCAAGGAGCAGCTGGTGAGCTTGAACCGCCGACCTTGCAGTTCAAACGGCTTTGCAGTCTGATGCATTAGCCCACAGCGCCACACCAGGACTCATATAGGGCACCTAGGGGTCAGAATTTACTCGGTGGCACTTAACAACAACAATAGGGTGCCACACTCTCTTGCTTTTCCTCCTTTGCCAGGAGAGCAGACCTGTACTAGTCTGCTGAAGAATAAGAAAACATATAAAAGAAGGCAAACCATCCCAGCATACCCACCAGGAAATCACAGACCCATAGGCAAGCCCAACTCAAAATAACTGAAGCTGGCACAAACCAGCAGAAGCCACCAAGCTGCTTTGTAAATTTATGAGAAATTACAAATGGCTGTTAAGAAGCAATAGATCACTGATAGGGCCAGACAGTATTTTTAAAGAAAATTTTCATGAAAATATTGTGATTGTGTCTAAATACTAATGATCCTTGTATTTGCATTCAATATTTTACAACACACTGTCACAAAGTTGGTTTGTGTTACAAATAAAATCGATACACTTAGCCTTATTTTGTTTTGTTGTTGTTAAGTGTCACCAACTCATAACGACTCTGTATAGGGTTTCTGAGGAGGGGCTGGTGAGTTTGAACCAAGGATCTTTCATTTTAAACCAACCTTGCAGTCCAGTGTTTTATCCCACAGCGCCACACCAGGACCCTTATTTTAAAGATGAGAAAATTCAGACACAGAAGAAGTAAGTCGCAAAGCCAAACACTGTTGAGGTAAAGAGTAGGGTAAAGGTAGATCAAAGACTAGAGTCCAGTTTCCTCTCTCTAAATTCAGGTGAATTTCTAATAACCCTTATAATCTTAACTGTCTTCATTGTGGATTATAACATTTTATTGAAAGGATTGTCTTAAATAAAAACACCAGGACCCTGGTTACCCAGTCGGACAGTTAATATGGCAAGTTCTATGCACACCATTAAGGAGCTCTGGTAGCGGAGTGGTTATGAATCGGGCTGCGAACTGCAAGGTTAGCAGTTCGAAACTACCAGCTGTTCTGCAGGAAAAGGATGAGGCGTTCTGCTCCTGTAAAGATTTACAGCCTTGGAAACCCTGTACAGGGTCGCAATGAGTCGGAACTGATTCCACGGGCACACAACAACAATGCACACCATTAGAAAAAACTAGGGTGTCATTGCATCCAATAAATCTTCTAAAATAAAAAAAAACAAGCAGATGACCAATATATATATTATACAATTTAATATTAATTTTTGTTATTGATACTGTTGAAGGTCTTCCTTCAGTGAGAAGAAAAGGAAGCAGAGAAAAAATTCACCTCTCTTACTTGCTTGTCAGCCTTTGGATTACTTAATAAACCAATTAAATTACAGATTCAGAATGTACCCATCCTTACACTGAGATAACCACTGAACAATCAATGGTAATTAAAAAAATCAATTGCTCTTCTGTAGTAATTAAATTTGTCCACTTAGATATAATTGATATTGTTTGCAACTAATTATTCACGTAAAGGCTCTGAGGGACTTTTAGAGACTAAAGAAATTGAGCCAAAGATTCTTCCTAATTTGAAATTGGACTGAATGCAATGTTTTCTCAGACAAACAAACAAAAAAAATTAAACTGATGGAGCCTTCCCTAGAAACATAGTATTGAACAAATCCAAATATAGTCAGGAAATCAGTAATGCATTAGGGACAATTTAGCGTTGGACAGTTCTTGTTCTGTGTGTGATCATAGGTAAATTGCTTAACCACTATGTTTCCATCTTCTCTTACATAAAATGGAGAAAACCATAGTACCTACCCACGGAGTTGTTGTTAAGTGCCATCGAGTCGGTTCTGACTCATAGCGACCCTGTATAGGGTTTCTGAGAACTGGTGGTGAGTGTGAGCCACTGACCTTGAAGTCCAGCGCATTAACCCACAGGACCACACCAGGTCTCCAAAGAGGCTGACCCCTTGCCATGTCATTGTTCCACAAAGCCATAACTCAGATTTGAACCAAGGTTGCTGAGGCCACAACACAGAGTACTAACCACTATATAATTACAGCAAGATACTGAGGACCATGGTGTTGTAGCACAATTATTAAGTAAGTTAACATTAATGAAGTGCTTGGAACAATGAGTATAAGCTCTATATTACATTTTTTAAAATTATTATTATTGTCTTGATACGATTTTTGGAAAGAACAGTGAGAAAGGCACCAATCTGTAGTTTATTCCATTGCTTTATTCTCACTTTATTCCTTTAGGCCCTTTACATTCAAAGATTCCTACACTCTTTAATATTATGAGATCCTATTGTTCTTCTTGGGGACAAAGGAATGGCTAAACTAGGGAAATGGGAAGTTCACATTTACTGTGTGGCATATATGATTACATATTAAGCCAATACCCTCTTTCCCTCTCATGAGCAATTCATTTCTCAGCACCAGAGGGGAGGAGTAATAATAAAATAAAACAAGATGATCTTATCACTGATGCTTAGCATTTGTATATTCACTTAAAAAGGTGGCAGAGCAATTTACTGCAGCCCTCAGGCAGCCTTAATGACATGTTAGCAAGTTATATGGATATGCTAATACCTATTTATTCTGGTATTCAATGCAAAAATGTCAGGGAAATCCCTACTTAAAGTACACTAAATTACTGACTCCTGGGGCTGGAAAGTAAACTGAGAAGCTATTATCTATTGAACCCATCCCCCAGATAAGAATCTATGGCCCATCCAGATGAGAAACTTTACAAATTCTAGAGAAACTTATTAAACTATCTTCTGCATCAAGAGCCTCATTCTTCCAGAAAATTGATTGTAAAGTATTTTGGCTTCAGCTAAAGTTCATGTACCTTTGTTCTGTCATTTGGTGGAATAGAAACAGCTGGTGAGTATTTTCACTGATGCATTGCAGCGCTTTCTTGAATTCTCTCCTTGGTACTAGACTTGTATTTCCCAGTACCAATAGGACAGCTCTGTCTGAATGGCTTCCACTTGTCCCATAACCTGACTTCTTCTATGACATTAAATTAAGAATATACTATGCACTCTGATTCTAAAAGTATAGGAATCATAACTTGAATTTTGCAGCCCATATATGTCTTCAACAGCCTTCTAAACTACCTATCAATCAAAATAAGAGTTAAGAAAAGCTTTCAGGTCAGACAGTACTCATGACAGTACCCATGACAGGTTAAGTTATAGACAAGCATCAGAATTTTAACCAGAAGGCCAGCAACAGATCCTAGCAACAGTGTAGCTCCTAAGTAAATGCAGAATTTTTAAAAAGTAAATGTATGAATAAAATGCAATCAAAAGCAGGCTCTTGGGTTTCTGAATATATTAATTAAGGAGTTCTGGCATAAAACAATTAGAAAACCCTGATGTCTGATGTAATAAATCAGAACTTGGCTTTTTATGGCATTAAGTTGGCATTATGAAGTCTGTTTCAAAATAGCAGATTGAGCACATGTACCTTTTCCCGATACCATTAAAACATTTCTTGCTAGTAACAAGAAAAGAAGACAATATTAGACCAGAAAATTTCAAGAAATATTAGAGGAAAAGATTTGTTGTTGTGCAAAGAAGGTTATGCCATTGTACATATTGTTGTTGTTGTTTAGTGCCATCAAGTTGGTTCCGACCCATAGCGACCCTGTAGAGGGTTTCCAAGGAGCAGCTGGTGAGCTTGAACCACCAACCTTTTAGGGCCACACCAGGACTCCATTACATGTATATATTACTGTTTGTTAATGAGTCTTCCTCAAATCCTGATGCCACTTTCTTCATATAATCCAGCTGTTATGAATAACTGCTCAGCATACAGACTGTCGGTTTGTTGTACTATCATGGTGTGTGTGTTTCTGTGATTCTGGAAGCTATGCCATTGGTATTTTAAATACCAGCAGGGTCACCATTGGTGGGCAGGTTTCAGCAGAGCTTCCAGACTAAGACAGACAAAGAAAATGGAGAAGTGAATGGTTAGCTACTGAAACTTATGAATAGCAGCAAAACACTGTCAGATATAAGTGCCAGAAGATGACTCCCTCAGGTTCCTCAAAGTAGAGTTGACCATGATGATGTGGATAGAGCAAAAACCTTTCAATACTTTCTTTTATTCATAGGGCACAACTCAAAATAAAAAGAAACAGCTACAAACATCCATTAATGATTGAAACATGGCATGTATGAAGTATGAATCTAAGAAAATTGGAAGTGATCAAAAATGACGGGAAACACATAAAGATTGATATCAAAGCCACTTGTGAGCTGAAATGGACAGGTATTGGCCATTTTTGAATCAACGATCATATAGCTTACTATCCCAGGAATGACACATTGAAGAGGAATAGCATATTTTTCATCATGAAAAAGAGCATTTCAAGTACACTGACTGCTGCCTGTGACAGGACAATACCCAGATATCTATAGGAATGACCAGTTAATATCACTATTATTCAAATTTAGGCACCAACCATGAAAGCCAGTGAGGATGAAACTGAAGAATTCTACCTACTTCCTCAGTCTGAAATTGTTTAAACATGCAACCATGATGCATTGATAATTACTAGTGATTGGAATGCGAAATTTGGAAGCAGAGAGGAAGGTTACATAGATGGAAAATATTGCCTTGGTGATAGAAGCAATGCTGGAGATCATATGATTGAATTTTGCAAGATAAGTGATTTATTCATTGCAAATACCTTTTTCAACAACATAAAATGTGACTATATACCTGGACCAAACAAAGGAATCAAATTGACTACATCTGTGGAAAGAGATGGTGAAGAATTATCAGCAATTAAAACAAGGCCAAGGAATGACTGTGAAACAGACCATCAATTAATTGCTCAGATGCAAGTTCAGGTTGAAGATGAAGAAAATCAAAACAAAACAAAGAGTGCTAACACATGACCTTGAATATATCCCACCTGATTGAAAGACCATCCCAGGAACAAATGTCATACATTAGATATAAATGATCAAAGACCAGAAGAGTTGTGGGATGACACCAAGAACATGATACAGAAAGAAAACAAAAGCCCATTTTAAAAAGACAGAAAAGCTCAAAGTAAATGTCAGAAGAGGCTTTGAAACTTGTCCTTGAATGTCGGGACGCAAAAGCAACTAGAAGAAATGAAGTGAAAGAATTGAACAGAAAATTTCAAAGGGCAGCGTGAGAAGATAAAGTCAAATATTATACTGAAACGTGCAAAGACCTGACGTTAGAAAAACTGAAAGGATGAATACACTCAGTATTTCTCAAGCTGAAAGAACTGAAGAAAGAGTTTAAGCATCAGGTTGCAATACTGAAGGATTCTATGTGCGCTAGCAGCATTATAGGATAAGAACTGCACTTCTAGCTATAAGGGGTCCTGGTGTGGCACTGTGAGATAACGCACTGGACTGAAAGGTTGACTTGAACCGCAAGATCAGCAGTTCAAATTCACCAGCTGCCCCTTGGAAACCCTATGCAGGGTCGCTATGACTCAGAACTGACTCAATAGCACTTAATAAACAACAACAACTAACCATAAGGTCACCAGTTGCTCTGTGGGAAAAATAGGAGGTTTTCTGCTTCTGTAAAGATTTACAGCCTCAGAAACCCTACACAGGGTTGCTGTAAGTTGGATCTGACTCAACAGCAATAACAACAACGTCAGCAAAATATTGAATGATGCAGAAAGCATCAAAAGAAGATGAAAAGAATACACCGAATCACTGTACCAATAAGAAATGGCCGAAGTGGTACCATTTAAAGAGGTACCACATGACCAAGAACCAGTGATATGGAGGGAGGAAGTCAGAGTTGCACTGAAGGCACTGGCAAAAAACAAGGCTCCAGGAATTGATGGAATACAAACTGAATCTTTCAACAAACTGATGCAGCACTGGAGGCCCTCATTCCACTATGCCCAGAAATTTGGAAGACAGCTGACCAGTCGATTTGAAGAGATTCATATTTGTGCCCATTCCAAAGAATGATGACCCAACAGAATGCAGAAATCATCAAACATATCATTAATATCACATGAAAGTAAAATTTGATGACGATAATTCAGAAGCCATTGCATCAATACACTGACAGGGATGGCCATTAATTCAAGCTGGTTTCAGAAGATGGCAGGAATGAAGGAGATCATTGCTGATGTAAGATGGATCTTGGCTGGAAGCAGAGAATAACAGAAAGATGTTTACTTGTGCTGTACTGACTATGCAAAAGCTTTCAACTGGGTGGACCATAACAAACTAGGGATAACATTGCAAAGAATGGGAATTCCAGAACACTTAATTGTGCTCTTGAGGAACCTATATATAAACAAAGAGACAGTCATTCAACCAGAACAGGGGATGCTGAATGATTTATATTAGGAAAGATGTATGTCAGAGTTGTATCCTTTCACCATCTTTATTCAGTCTGGATGCTAAGCAAATAATCCAAGAAATCGGATTATATGAAGAAAAACATAGCTTCAGGATTGCAGGAAGACTCATTAGCAACCTACCCTATGCAGATGGCACAGTCTTTCTAGCTGGAAATAAAGAGGACCAGAAATACTGGTGAATATCAAAGACTACAGCTTTCAATATGGATTGTACCTCAATGTAAAAACAAAAATCCTCACAACTGGACCAATAAATAACATTATGAAATTTGGGGGAAAGATTGATGTTGTTGAAGACTTCAATTTGCTTGGATCCAAAATAAATGCTCATGGAAGTTGCTGTCAAGAAATCAAGCAATATATTGCATTAGGCATGTTGTTGTTGTTATGTGCCTTAGAGTTGGTTCCGACTCATAGCAACCCTGTACAATGTTTCCGTAAATCTTTATGGGAGCAGAAAGCCTCCTTTCTTCCGCGGAAACAGCTGGTAGTTTCAAACTGCTGACCTTGCAGTTCACAGCCTGATTCATAACCACTACGTTACCAGAGCTCCTTTGCATTAGGCATATATGCTGCAAAAGATCTCTTTAAAGTGTTAAATAGCAAAGATATCAATTTGAGAGCTAATTTGTGCCTGATCCCACCCAGGGTATTTTCATCTCCCATTCTTTGTATATATTCTCAGGAAGAATCATTCCTTGGAGAAGGGCATCATGTTTGGTGAAGTGGAGAGTCAGTGAAAAAGAGGAAGGCCCCCCCAAGAAGATGGAATGACACAGCGGCAGCAACACTGGACTCAAACACAACACGTGTGAAGATGGCACAGGACAAGGCAATGTTTCATTCTGCTGTGAATAGGAGCGTCATTATGAGTTGGAACTGATTTGACAGCACCTAAAAAGGAGCTCTGGTCGTGTAGTGGTTACGAATCGGGCTGCGAACGTTAAGGTCAGCAGTTCAAAACTACCAGCTGCTCCATGGGAGAAAGATGAGGCTTTCTGCTCCCGTAAAGATTTACAGCCTCGGAAACCCTGTGCAGGGTCGCTATGGTTCGGAACCGACTCGACAGCACTTAACAAAAACAACAACATGCAAATTGAAAAAGTTTGATGACAGTACGGTAGTCTATACATGGGATAAAATTAAACAGAGTCGTGCACATGTGCTGCTGAAATCTGAATAAACTCTATGGATTACACTGGTTTTCATTTCTTAGTTTTGCTATTACAGTCTGTAAAATGTTAACATTGGAGAAGACTCAGGAGATGGTGCACAGGATTTCCCTGTACATTTCTTTTCAACTACCTGTGAATCTAAAGTTGTTTCAAAATAAAAGTATTTTTAAAAATCAAAGTGACATAATCAGAGAAACTAAATTTAAAAAAAACAACCCTGAGTTTATTTAATAAGAACAGGCTGTTAAGGGTGGTGGGAGGAGCAATAAGAAACTAGTAGCATAAATGACAGGAAGTCAGAAATAGTATGATTAAAAGTGTAGTAAACTCAAAAGATTTACAGCCTCGGAAACCCTGTACAGGGTCGCTAGGGGTCGGAACCGACTCGACGGCACTTAACAACAACAACAACAACAAACTCAATGAAAACAAATAGTGGTAACACTCAAATGTCTGCAAAAGGAAATGGACAGTACTGAAAATTAAGCAGGCAATCAGGAAAAAAACACAAGGAAATTTATGATTGCATAAAGCAAAAAATCAAAGAAACAGAAAATATGAGACAAAACTGAGAAACAATAGGATATGGGAGAAATGTCCAGGCAGTTTAACATCTCTCAGTCCAAAAACAATAGAGAGGGAAATAATTTCAAATAGAAGAAGAGAAGGAAAAGAAGGAGGAGGCAGAGAAAATTTTTCTGAGCTCAAGAAAATATCAGTCTTCAGGGTAAAGAGATCCACTGAGGTAATTAGATAATCTAAGAGAAAAAAAAAAACTATATGTACTTCTCACTCAAAGATAAAATCCCAATAGTTCAGAGATTTAAATGTAAAAAATGAAATAGCTCTGGTAGTGTACTGATAACAAGTCGGGCTGTTAACCTCAAGGTAAGCAATTTGAAACTACCATAAGTAATGCCAAAGAAAGATGAGGCTTCTTGCTCCCATAAAGATTTACAGCTTCAAAAATGCGATGCAGGGTCGCTATGAGTCAGAATCAACTGCACATCACATAACCACCACTACAGATAAAATATGGAGTCCTGGCGTGGCGCTGTGGAATAATGCACTGGACCTTAAGGTTGGCTTGCACCAAAAGGTCGTCGGTGGTTCAAATTCACCAGTTGCTTCTCAGAAACCCTATACAAGGTCGCTGATTAGAAGACACTTAACGAAAACAGATAAAATAAAAATAAATTCCTTTTAGCTAACAAAAAAGTTCAACTCTGACTCAAAATCCAAAAGATTGACTATTATATAAATATTTAAAATAATATGTGTTTTGTTTTGTTTTACTATTTAGCTTTTTTCTTTTCTTTTTTGGGGGCTTGGTTAAAAAATAAATAAATAATACACCGAAAGCAAAGGAAAGAACCTAAAACAAACCAAACTTGTTGCTGTGGAGTTTATTCATAGGGACCGTACAGGACACAGTAGAATTGTCCTACAGATTTTCCAAGGCTGTGCAACTTTATGGAAGCAAATTATCACATCTTTCTCCCATGGTGCAGCTGATAGGTTTGAACCACCAAACTTTCTAGTTAGCAGCTGAGTCCTTTAACCACTATGCCACAGAGGCCCCTCAAGGGAAGAAAGGTCAAAGTGGGGGGTGGAATCTGCAACGTATATCACAAAAAGTTAGCATCTCAAAATTTATAGCACGGAGAAAGTTAAAATTCCTAATACATGAAGAGTCTCTAAAATAATTTTTGAGAAGTTATATTCAGGTACCAATTGTCATATTAAAATAAAGAAAGACAAAAAGGCCTGGAGATATTCACAGACTTCACAGAAAATAAAATGCAAATTACTTTTAATCATATGAAAAGATATTCAGCTTCACACATTATAAAATAAAGACAAATTAGAATTTCATTTGAGTATTATTTCTCACCTTTGCTTTGGGCAAAAATTCTAAATGCTTGACAACACATTTTTGGAGAAATTACGGGAAAACAGAGACATATAGATTACTGATTGGAACACTGAATGGCACAGGTCCTATGGAGGAGAATTTGGCAATATCTAGGGAAAAAATACATATTCATTTACACTTTGACACAGCAATCTCATTTCTATGAATCTATTAAAAAATATAGGGGAAAAATATATGCACAAGGCTATTCATTGAACCACTATTTATAACAGTAAACTTTTGAGAGAACCCAAATGTCCCATGATACTATGAGAATGCAATCAGAAAATTCTAGAATGTAGGAGATTTGACTGGACAATCAAGTTTCTTCAACAAATAGATTGCAAGCAAAATTTCTTTACAAAAGTGGAGAAGGAGAAGAAACTTATCAAGCAATTATCATAAATACACCTTATTTTGCTTCTGATTTAAAGTAAATATTATGAAAGTATTATGAAACAGGGAAATTCAAATTCTCATCAGCTATTTAGTGATATTAAAGAAATGATGCTAATTTTTTTTCAGATGTGATTATAGTACTGTAGATACTTTCTAAAGATGCAAACTGAAGTATTTACCAATGAAATGATTTGATGTCTGGGATTTGTTCTACAATAATTGGGGTGGTGGTAAGAATGGATAGGAATAGATACAGGTACTAGATGAACAGGATTAACTGGGTGGTAATTGTTGACGTTGGTTGATAATACATGGAGGATTGCAATAATATTCCTCCTACTTTTTATACTCATATATTTGAAATTTTTCATTTTAAAAAGCAAAACAAAATAAAAACAATCCCTCTGAATCTGAGCAGAATGAATGAAATTCAATACATGAGACTACCCATTCTGTAAATTGTGATGTTTTATTTATCTTCAAATAATATTGGGTAATGCATGTTATTAAGTTAAAATAAAGGGACCATCTTGATTTTTAAGAGTCTTTATTCATTTAAAATTAAACACAGAAAATCCCAAGAAATACATGAAATAATTGAAATGGTAAAGTAGATTCTAGATTCTATGTAAAAATATAAAATGAAAACAAAAAAGACTATTTTTAAGATATCTAAATTATAACACTCAATTCATTTCAACTATCAAAACCACAACCAAATCTACTGCCATCAAATTGATTCGACATCATAGCGACCCTGTGTAGGGTTTCCTAGGCTGTAAATTTTTACAGGAACAGAAAGTCTCATCTTTCTCCCAAGGAGTGGCTGGTGGGTTTGAACTGTGTACTTGTGGTTAGTATTCCTACAGTGACACCAGAGCTTTGAAATTCTACAGAATGAATATTTACATAAAACAACTTTTTTTTTTTTCCACTACAGAATTAGTTAGAGTAGTACTAAGGGAACAGCCTAGAGAGGGCTTCCAATTTGAGTCACCAGATAAAATGCAGGGCATACAGTTAAAATTGAATTTCAGGTCAACACTGAATCATTTTTATTACATCTCAAATTATTTTTATTTGCTAAATCTGGGAACTGTACTTCCAATTCTTTAGCTTATTTTTATGGTTGATCTTTTTTTCTTTCTTTCTCTCTTACCACCGTTTTACCACCTGTTCCAAAAGGCTATCCATATGGTGCTTCATTAAGGCAGTTATTATTTAAAACCTCTCATGTTAAGAAGTTGAGGGAGATTTCTAGCCATTACCAACTTAGGGGTGACAGTTCTTACACAGGCTTTTAATTTTGAGATCTCAAAACACCAGCAGAAATTATCCCCTAGAGATAGAGAAATCTGGAAAATATTTTTGACAGACCCACCACATTCTTACACCAGCAGACACTGCCACTTGTGTTTGCTCTCCTTCCATTTCCTTTGCAATAACACCCAAAGTGTATTAATCAAAGTGGTGAGTGGGAGTTGATGAAGGACATCATGGTACTAGATGTATGGCCTCAGGTGAGAAAAATTGTAAGTAGAATGCAGTCTTTTAGTCCGAACCACAACCATTTAAAGATGCTCACCTTTCTCCTGTCCCACTAATGTGAACTCACATTTGTGTTGTTTTCAAAGTACTTTCCTACACTTTTCTTTGTAACGTGGAAAGACTCAGAGGTGAAGAGGTTAAGCAACTTGTCAAAGTTCACACACCTGAGTGAGTCTTGTACTCATTCATCCTGGGATTCCTGGCACCATAATGTGAATACAGTTGAGCTTTGGTGAACTTAGGGTCTCTATACACTGGGGTTCCTATGAACTGATCACAGTTGCAGTCCCAGTCCTTTGCTCTACTGAGAGGCTTGCTGTATACATAACTTCAGACTTGCAGTTCATTCAATCACTCAATAGATATTTAATGAGCATCGGGCAAGCCATGAGAAAGCAGGGTGGACAAGCTAGAGGAAGGGAAAGAAGATGAGAAGGGAGAGTAGAAGAGTATCCCAAGCAGTGTGAAGAGATGTACAAAGCCCTGGACTCAAGAGAAGACAATGTGAGAAATTGGGCAAGACCAAAGCATGCCTGGTACGTGCCAGGTCAATGATTTTGTGCATCCTCCAGCCAATATTTTATTATTAAAACAAAAACACTATGTTGCCAAATTGATTGTAACTCATACAGACCCCATAGGACAGAGTAGGTCTGCCACGTAGGGTTTCCAAAGTCAAAAGCATGATTGTAAATAGTAAGCTTGACACCTGGAAGCCATGAGGTTAGTAGTTACGTACCTTATCTTGTCAGGATGCCAAGCTAAATTCTGGTACCATTACCATCTCTAGCCCTGTCTGCTGCCTGCTTTTATTCCCCCAAGAATTCTTCTTAGTGGCTCTCCAGCTTATCAGCTGCTTCCATCAGGAACAACATGAGACAGAGGACATTGCCTGTTAAAATAATACAACAGCAACAACAACAACAAAAAGCATTACCACTAAATTGATTCCAACTCATAGTGACCCTATTTAAACACACACACACACACCTGCACACACACTGCCATGGCATCACTTCTGACTCTGATGTTGTTATGTACTAAGCTAGTCAGTTCCGACTCACAGCAAGCCTGTATAGGGTTTCTGAGGAGTGGCTGGTGAGGTTTGAACTGCCAACTTTGCAGTTCAAACCCACCTTCTGGTCCAGTGCATTATCCTGTAGTGCCACACCAGGACTCCATTCTGACTCACTGTGGCCCTATATGTTGTTGTTAAGTGTCGTTAAGTTGATTCCAACTCATAGCCACCCTGTATAGGATTTTCTTAGGAGTAGTTTCTGGGTTTCAATTGCTGACTTTTCAGTTAGCAGTCCCGTGTATATCCTGCAATGCCACACCAGGACACCAATGACCCTATACAGGCTTTACAAATTTTCTGAAACTGCAACTCTGCAGGAGCATACAGTCTCATTTTTCTCCCGAGGAGTGACTGGTGGATTTGAACTGCCTAAATTGGGGTTAGCAATCCAGTGCTTGAACAACAATGCCACCAGGGCTCCAGTTGTTTTTGCTGTTAAGTGCCATAGAGTTGATTCTGACCCACAGTGACCCTGTATAGAGTTTCCAAGGGGCTACTGGTGCACTGAAGAAAAAATTCAAGCCTTGACTTTCGTTATTGGAAGATTCTCTGGGGAAATTATTGAATGATGCAGACAGCATCAAAAGAAGATGGAAGGAATACACAGAGTCATTGTACCAAAAGGAAATGGTTAATGTTCAACCATTTCAAGAGGTACCATAAGATCAAGAGCCAATGACACTCTGGGAGGAAGTCCAAAGTGCATTGAAAGAATTGGCAAAGAACAAGGCACCAGGAATTGATGGAATAAAAATTGAAATATTTCAAGAAAGTGAGGCGGCACAGGAGGCA
>NW_006408522.1:43621566-43746007 GCF_000296735.1 Chrysochloris asiatica
GGTAGTGAGGTTGGCCCAGGATCGGACATTGTTTCGTTCTGCTGTGCATGGGGTCGCTATGAGTCGGTTCCGACTCGATGGCACCTGACAACAACAGCAACAACTGTGGAGCTTGAACAGCCAACCTTGCAATTTAGACGACTTTGCAGTTTGACGCATTAGCCCACAGCGCCAGTTGTTGTTGTTGTATGGCATGGAGTCAGTTCCGACTCATAACGACTGCTTATAGGGTTTCCGAGGCTGTAAATATTTACTGGAGCAGAAAGCCTCATCTTTCTCCCGCGTTTCGAACTGCTGACCTTGCGGTTCGCAGCTCGATTCGTAACCACAGAGTAAAACCACTCCATAAGCTTTTCAAGACCATAATCTTTGTGGAAGTAGACTATTATGTCTTTCTCCCCGAAGCAGTTTGTAGATTCAAACTGCCAGTATTTCTCTTTGCAGCTGAACATTTAGCCACTGTGCCGCCAGACTTCAGCCTGCTAAGAAGGGGGCCTGAAGTTGAAGCTACAGGAAAAAGAATCTGCATTTCCCACTCCTACCTCAGTCAGACCCCACCTCAAGCACAAATACCTTCCCC
Organism: Chrysochloris asiatica; assembly: GCF_000296735.1. Lineage (NCBI taxonomy): Eukaryota > Metazoa > Chordata > Mammalia > Afrosoricida > Chrysochloridae > Chrysochloris > Chrysochloris asiatica. The sequence continues at coordinate 43,622,147 of NW_006408522.1, forward strand.
AAAAGCTGACCATCCCTCCTGGTTATTGGATTAAGCTGCTTCTATGATTTGAGTTTTCTTGAACTCCACACTCTACACATAGTAGTTCTGAAGTGCTTAGTATCACACACTGTGTGTTCCTCCAGTGACACAGACAATGACCCTAGACACATCCTTTTATTTATTAAGACAGAACTTGTGCATGGAGACATACATCAAAACTGTCCTTAGAGTTTTAAGCATTTACATTATTTACCACATGTTTTTCAGATCATTTAAGTACATATTTTCCATTTTCTTCATAGCATTATTATGAATTAGGTTTTTACTAAGAACATTTTTTCCTGACTATTAAATATGTCCATGAAACACAATTTTGAAAATAGTGAAAAATATTATATGAAAAGAAAAATAAAACTACCCAGAGATTGTAAAATTAATGTTTTGAGGTTTTTTGTTCAGGTATTTTATATACATGTATATATTTTGTATGAAATTGATATCATTCAATAATTTCTTTTTCATGCTTTTTTCCACTTTACATTAGATTGTGAATTTTTACTCTATTGCTGAAATTTGTTAAAGCTTTAATTTATAGTCTTGGTAATACTCTAGCATATAAATATTCTATAACTTATTTCACTGCTGTTAGATTTTTTCCCATTTTTTGCATTATAAATATTAAAAACGAGTTTTCTTATTTTTAGTTTACCTTTGGGGAAACTGACACAGAAAGGTTAAATGGCTTGGACTGGAATACAAATTCTATACCCCAATCTAACTCACCACAAATATTAACTTGTTTTAACACTTTCATTGGATGCTTAGCCAATACTTGCTACTTTAATACATTTTATTGCCTGGTCTTTATATTTAGAACAGACAAACTGACAGTGTAAGAACATATGGCTGGAGTTGATACATACATAGTTCTAAAGTGCAGGCAAATGGGAGCAAATTCAGAGCCAGCCCCTCACCCCCAGCTTCCTTTCTCGTCCCTACTTCTTAGCATTGCACAGATTTCCCCAATTAAGACATCGATTACTGGGACTTTCAGCAAGATGTCGAGCTAGACAGATGCACTACACAGACCATCTACAACAAAGATTGTTGTTGTTAAATGCTGTCAAGCTGGTTCCAACTCACAGTGACCCTTTATAGGGTTTCCAAGATGTGGCTGGTGAGTTTGAACTGCTGACCTTGTGATTCAAACTAACTCTACAGTCCAGCGCATTAACCCTCAGTGCTACCCAAGAGACTAACTGAAACAGATGAAAATTCTGGAGCCCTGAACTTCAGAGGAAAGATTACAGAAGCTGGGAGGAGACACTGAGCAGGGATGGTGAGAAACAGAGACTAACTGGTGAATTGCTGGCCAGAAGTGGTGTGACCATCTTCAGCTTTTTTGAGCAGGTTTGGCGACAGACGGTGGCCTGGCAAAGCAGATGCATACAGGTGATAGAAGAGGTGCAACTTTCCCTATACTCCCCAGGTAACCAGAGGTGTGGTCAGCTCCCACCCTCATCCAGCCCCAGCAAAGACCCTGCTCTGCTCAAAGTGTGATCAAGAGGTGACTGTTTGTGTAATACGTGTTTGAGAGTATGGGCAGAGCTTGAATATGAAATGGAGTCTATAAACTTACACTCAAGACGCTTCAAGGTCAGGACGGAGAGGAATGGTTGTGTCATGGGGGTGTATGAGACATTCATTTGCACATTTGACCTAGGCCCACAAATGTTGGGGTGAGCCAGCTTGTAGGGTATATTGTCTTGCAAAGAGAGTCCTGGAGTGGTGCTGTGGGTTAACACACTGGGCTTCAAAGTCAGTTTGATCCATAAGGTCTGTGTTTCAAGCTCACTAGCTGCTCTTTGGAGACCCTATAAAGGGTTGCTGTGGGTCGTAACGGACTCTATGGCACTTAACAGCAACAAAAACAAAGAAAGGTCTAGAACAGCTCTGAAGAATGACTCTTCAAAGGCTGAGTTGTTTGTGGCCTCTTAGGAAAATATTATACCTGGAATGAGTAGGTAGCAGAAAGACACTGGGGAAGCTACAAACTTTTTATATTTGACTTTAGTTAGCTGCAAGTTCTGGCCACATAGATAATTTATAATTAATTATCTGCACTTGATATAGCCAAACTATAGTTATGACCTTGTGGGCACAAGGTGTGGTGCTATATTAGCAGTAATAATAATGACAAGAGATTGTTGAGCATACTACCCTGAATCTTGTATTGTCCCATTTTTCCTCAAAGCCAGATTAAAAATAAAAAATAAAAATCATTGGCTAAAGCAAAACAATCTCTTTAGGCTGATCTAGCCAACCCTCAAATAACTAGTACCCCTCAGGCCAAAGTTGTAATAAATAGTCTATTAAAAGCAGAGCTTTGAAATGATTTATTCGGTTTGACCCCCTGCTGAAATTTTAAACTTTCACCCCAGATATACTGAATCAAAATCTACATTTTAACAAGATCCCCAGATTCTTATAACTTCCCCAAGTGAGTCTTATGTATGCTTAAGATAATGTTAAGTGTAAATGAAGATCTTGTTAAAATATAGGTCCTGAGTCATTGTATCTGGGGTGGAAATGAAAATTATCAACTGGAGTCAAAAGCAAGTTAATTCCAAACTTTATTTGACTATTTTTATATTACAGTCTTTTTCAATATTAGAAGTTGTGATTTTTGTTTTAAGATGTTGTTGTTGTTAAGTGCCGTCGAGTCGGTTCTGACCCATAGCGACCCTGTACAGGGTTTCCGAGGGTGTAAATCTTTACGGGAGTAGAGTCATAAATTTGGTTCTGTAAATTATATTCATGGAACATTTCAAAAAGGATTAAGATGAGAAAAAATATGTATCCTTTAAAACAGTTTTAATAGTGGTGCTACCCAAGTCAAAAGTTAGCTTGGGAAAATTCTATAAAGTCTACAAATTAACTGGATGACATTGAACAAGTTATTGACCCTCCTGAGAACTCAATTTCTTTAACTGTAAAATAAAGGGGTTGGATTAGATGGTCCCTGAGGTTCTTACCAAATCTAAAGTTTTATGATTGTCTATGATTTTATAAGCAGCTATGCCTAGAGCTGTTTAGCAGAAAAAATTGCAGAATGTGAAAACCTTTAGGACTTAGTGAAGAAATGAAAAGACCATTCATCAGGAAATGGGGTCAAGTAAAAGAGCAAAGAGGGTAGTTGCCTGAGCAACTAGAGTTTGAAAAGAATTCTGATAGAGTGAAATAGACTTTTTTTTTTTTTTTTTTTTTGCAGGCCAACAGCAATGAGAGCTCAATCTTTTCCTGATGCTGCCTTTAAAGAAGAATTATATGAGCGCTTTGCTTAACAATCTAGAAAAAGGTGAGGTATGAAATAAACAAGCTATAAAATGTCCAATTATGGGTCTGTTGTAGTACTTTCCTAGAGTTTTAGTCAAAGCCTAAAAAAGTATGAACGACAGCTATCCAAGGGTAGTTCGATGTTTGCCCATAACATGCTAATTTCCACCCCCCTCTTTCAGCATCAGAAATGGTTTAAAATCAGAAAAGTGTGCACCCAGGCTGTATTCTTTCACCACACTTATTCAAACTGTATGGTGAGCAAATAATCTGAGAAACTCAATTATATGAAGAGGAAAGAGACATCAGGATTGGAAGAAGATTCATTAGCAACTTGTGATATGCAGATGATAGAACCTTGCTTATTGAAAGCCAAGAGGACTTAAAATACTTACTGATAAAGATCAAAGATCACAGCCTTCAATGTGGATTGCACTTCAATGTAAAGAAAACCAAAATCCTCACCACTGGACCAATAAATAGCATCAAGATAAATGGAGAAAAGAGTGAATTTGTCAAAGATTTCATTTTGCTTGAATCAACAATCAACATTCAGGGAAGCAGCAGTCAAGTAATCAAACAACTTATTGTATTCAGCAAATTTGCTGCACAAGGCCTCTTTGAAGTATTGAAGAGCAAAGATGTCAGTTTGAGGACTAAAGTGCACCTGACCAAAGCTATGGTATTTTCAATAACCTCATATGCATGCAAAAGTTGGACAACAAATAAGGAAGACCTTATTGGAAATTGATGAATTTGAGTTATGGTGTTGGAGAAGAATATATAAAGTACCAGGAACTGTCAGTCAGAAGAACAAATAAATCTGTGTTAGAAGAAGTTCATCCAGAATGCTCCTTAGAAGTCAAGATGACGATACTTCCTGTCTCATACTTTTAACATGTTATCAGAAGGGACTCGTCCTTGGAAAGGACATTATTCTTGGTAGAGTGTCAGTGGAAAAAAGGAAGACCCCCAACATGATAGATTGGCACAGTGGCAGCAGCAATGGGCTCAAGAGTAACAACAACTGTGAGGAAGGCATGGACTGGATAGTGTTTTGTACTGTTGTTCATAGGGTCACTATGAGTTGGAACCAACTTGATGACACCTAACAATAATCAATATTGACATTTGAAATTGTGAGATATATATGAGTATATTCTTTCAGATGCCTCAGCCTCATGATGACCCCATAGGACAGAGTAGATCTGCCCTGTAGGGTTCCTAAAAGATTTAGTTACAGAAATACACTGCCACATCTTTCTCCCAAACAGTTACTGGTGGGTTTCAATTGCTGAATTTTCGATTAGCAGCCAAGTGCTCAACCATTGAACAACCAAGATGCACTGGTACTTTTCTGTCTCTCTCTATCCCTTCCTCCTCCCCTTCCCTCATTCCTTCTCTCCCTCCACATTCTCTTTCTCTCAGTGATGCAAGTATGTCAATAGATTGCCTGCTATATTCTTTTATTAAGAAAGTCAGGGAACCCTGGTGACACATGAATTAAATGTTGGGCTGCTCACCATAATGTAAGTGGTTCAAACTCACCAATCACTAACAGAAGAAAAATGAGGCTGTCTACTCCTGTAAAGATGTATAGCTTCAGGGTATGAAGCAGCTCTACTATGTCATTATAGGGTCACTATTAAGTTGGAATCAACTCAATGGCAGTGAGGGTTGAGTTTGGTTTTGATTTGGATTCAGAATGTCACAGCTGTCCTGAGAATCAAGACGATTTTCACAGTACTTGTTTCTGAAATCTGACTCAATATCTTCTATGATGTATTTTGTAAATCTTTTTTTTTTCAATTTTTTTCATATTGTATTGAACATAAAGATTGTATTAACAGCCATCAGAGAAGTAAATCCAATAACTTGTCCATTTTGTTTAAACTGAATTAAACATTGTTTCTCGTTAGAATTTTAGACATCCAGAGAATACCCCTGAAATATAGAGCTTCTATGAGCACTAAATAGAGATTGGAGCAGGTTACCAGAGGTTGAGGAGAGGGAAGAGTAATTCAAAGGATAGGGGGTAGACACCTGATAGCCCTAGTGATGGGAAGAGCAATATACAAGGAGGGTGAGGGCAATACCAACAAGGGGGAGGGTGGTAGATGACAATAAAGATAGGGGAAGACTTAGGGTGGTATGGGTAAATGGGATAGAGATAATTAGTGATGTATACACACCCTTGAAAGTGCTCTGTGATACAGGGATTGAGACATAGTCTGAATGAGGGGAAAAAATGTTTATAGGCTTGACTGTCTTGTGGATATTAGTTTCTTCTGCTTACTATTGTAGAATAGACCTTTAAGTGTGATAAAAATTGGGAATTGTGATTACAGAAGACTTATAAGCCTGTCTTCAGCCTATAACTGATTGGATTAGCTAAAAGGTAAATTAGAATTTTCCCAGGAAAATAGGCTTCTTGTTAAGCCTTTGTGGAGTATGGGGCCTTAGGTGGAATCCTAAGCCCCACCCACAACCTTCTGAGGTGGGACATTACCACTTAAAAAGACATGTAGACCAACCCAGAATGGCTATAAGAACAGAATATACTTTTTAAAAGAAAGACCCGCAGAAAAAATCCAGACTGTTTGGTTGTTAAAATATCAAGCAAGCTGTTTGCATAGAAGCCATCAAGACAAGAAAAGTCAGCCCATCAGGGAGCCCATGGGCAGTCTGGTATGCTCACTAATGACTGCCCGGGTCTACTTGTGAGTAGAAGTGGAGGAAATTCAGCAATGAAGATATGGGCTGAATGCGACCTTGTACCATTGACTCCTGCTGACCTTGAAATGAGAGAGAGGAGAGGAAGGGCTGGCTGGTCTGAAGTTTAGGAAGATGTGCGAACTCACAAGCATATGGACTGTGTCTTAGCCACTAGGGGATAGAGCTGAGAGTGAAGTGGCCAGCTGGTCTGAAGTGTGGGGAGGCATGTGAGAACTCCTAAATTTGTACCTATTACTCATTAACAACCTGCGATATGCAGATGATACAATCTTGCTTGCTGAAAGTGAAGAGGACATGAAATATTTACTGATGAAGATCAAAGAGCACAGCCTTTGATATGGATTACATCTCAATGTCAAGAAAACAAAAATCCTCACCACTGGACCAATAAACAACATTGTTATCAATGGAGAAAAGATTGAAGTTGTCAAGGACTTCATTCTTGGATCAACTATCAACACTCGCGGAAGTAGCAGTCAAGAGATCAGACGACGTATTGCACTGGGCAAATCTGCTGCACAGGAACTTTTTAAAGTATTGAAGCGCAGAGATGTCAGCTTGAGGACTAAGGTGCGCCTGACCCAGGCCATGGTGTTTTCAATAGCCTCATATGGATGCGAAAGCTGGACAGTGAATAAGGAAGATCGTAGAAGAATTGATGCCTTTGAGTTGTGGTGTTGGAGGAGAATACTGAAAGTGCCATGGACTGCCAAAAGAACCAATAGATCTGTTTTGGAAGAAGTGCAGCCAGAGTGCTCCTTGGAGGCCAAGATGGCTAAGCTTCGTCTCTCATACTTTGGACATATTGTCTGGAGGAAACAGTCGCTGGAGAAGGATGTCATGCTGGGTAAGGTGGAGGGTCAGAGAAAAAGAGATGGATTGGCCAGGTGGCATCATTGATGGACTCAAGTGTGGCAGCGGTAGTGAGGTTGGCCCAGGATCGGACATTGTTTCGTTTTGCTGTGCATGGGGTCATTATGAGTCAGTTCCGACTCGATGGCACCTGACAAAAACAACAACCCATTAGCTTGGATGACTAGCTGGCCAAAATTCAATCAATTGGAGATGAAGAAGTTTGATCCTATGAGCAAGCATACATTGTTACAATTTGATGAACTGGACCTTTGCTTATGGATGCAATTGCTCAAAATTCCCACCAAAATGGAAGGATTCTTCGTATCAAGGATCAAGCTTGTTTCCTCAGTGGACTAGATTGATAGGGATAGACAACTTAGACATTGGCTATTGAAAATGGGGGCTATAAAGTTCAAAGTGGCTGGCTTACAAGCTTCCATGAGTATGCTTAGTTTCAGAATGAAAGGGTGATGCAGAATCCCCACTGAATAGTTTTCCTGTTTTCCAGATGGATCAGGTGAAAGAAGATGGGGGATGATGGTGATGGATTTTATAATTCAATTGTGATTAATCGTAATTGTCACAACTGTAATTATATAAGATGTACACTTAAAAGGGGGAGAGTAATCTTTCATTTCAAGAAGAGAGGATCCCATGACCATCAAGAAGGCAGAGCACGAGTGGAGCATGAGCTCCTACCCAGAAAAGCAACGACAGCAGAGATGGTGGCAGAGCAATGGTATAGATAGATAGAGCAGCTGAGGACTCTATCCCCATGAACTGAGTAAGGCGGTGTGCCTGCAGGCAGGAGGCTGGCTTGCAAAATATGCCCTTTGGACATTTAAATGAATATATATATTGTTTTGTATGTCTTCCTCCAATCCTGATGCCACATTTTTCAACTTAGGTACAGTTTATTAATACTTGATTGTTTTTCAACTTTCCAGATGAATAATGGTTTCCATACACCTGGTTGTGGTTTAACTCATGTGCACCTGGTGAATTTTACCTGTCACAAGCAAGTGAAAGTCTATAATGTATAAATTTATCCCCTTTTCACTAACCTCTCCTTGTCCCCACTCAGCAATTTCTCTAGGGCTAACCAATAGTTTTATGCATCTTCTTCCAGACTTTTTTTTTCTATTTTTATTTAAACATTCTATATGTCATAGACATTCAAAAAGCAAATGTCATTTCTTGTGTGGTTCTTATATAAAAAAATGAATTTATACTAGCAGAACCTTCTGCACCTTCTTTTTTTTCAGTTAAAAACTCTTTTCACTTAATTTGTAAGTAAATATGCATGCTGCTTCTGCAATGTGCTATTGAGTTTGTTCCAACTGCATAGCACCTCTGTATAGTGTTTCTGAGGCTGCAAACCTTTACAGGAGCAGAAAGTTTGATCTTTGTCCAGTGGAGTGACTGGTGAATTCAAACTGCTGACTTTATTGTCAGCAGTCCAACATATAACCCACTATGCTACCAGAGCTCCTTTGTAAATATGCATGTTGTTGTTAAGTTCCATCGAGTCGGTTTCAACCCATAGTGACCCTGAACTGGGTTTCCAAGGCTGTAAATCTTTACGGGAGCAGAAAGCCTCATCTTTCTCCCTTGGAGCAGCTGGTAGTTTTGAACTGCTGACTTTGTGGTTTGCAGCCCAATTTGTAACCACTACGCTCCCAGAGCTCCTTGTCAATATGTATTATTGTTAAGTGTCGTCCAGTCGGTTCCAACCCATAGCGACCCTGTACAGGGTTTCTGAGGAGCAGCTGGTGAGCTTGAACGGCCAACTTCGCAGTTCAAACAGCTTTGCAGTCTGGCGCGTTAACCCATAGCGACACCAGGACTGTATAGATCAGCCTTATTCTTTTTAATAAAATTCTAAACCCTGGCCCTCCTATACTCTGCTGCTCAATAGAGCCAACCCAACCTCCATACTCTAGCCAGAACTACAGACGTCTTAGCAAGTCATCCACATTAAGATCCTTTATTATAGTTCACCATTTACAACTAGGTCATACTCTTTGCCTGATATACAAGCGTCTTTTGCTATGGCCCCAGTCCATCTTTTTGGCTGCCTCACCTTCCCTCCATATAACAGTGCCACCAACTCCCAGCCCATTGCCAACATACAAAACATTTTACCATATAGAAAAGTCTCTGGTTTACTATATGCCAGCCCTACTTTCTTCTCGGAGTCCTGGTGTGGCGCTGTGGGTTAAAGCACTGTACTGCAAAGCTGTTTGAACTGCAAGGTCAGTGATTCAAGCTCACCAGTCCCTCCTCAGAAACTCTATACAGGGTCGCTATGGGTCGGAACTGACTCAAAAGCACAATAGCAACGACTGTCTTCTCAGAAACTCGTATAACCATATGTGTTTGAGAATTTATAATTTTTTAGAAGCTGGACAGATAATCCTATATATATATATACTGTATTCTATACAACATCACAAGGACCTCTAGTAGCGTAGTGGTTATGAATCAGGCTGCTAACCTCACGGTCAGAAGTTTGAAACTTCCAGCTGTTCTGTGGGAGAAAGATGAGGCTTTCTGCTCCTGTAAAGATTTCCAGCCTCGGAAACCCTGTGCAGAGTCACTATAAGTCGGAACCAACTCCACGGCACATAACAACAATAACAACAACATACAACATCACAATGAGCCCTGGTAGTACAGTGGGTTACGAGTTGGATTGCTAACTGCAAGGTCATCAGTTTGAATCCACTATCTGCACCATGGGAGAAAGATGAGGCTTTCTGCTCCTGTAAAGATTCACAGCCTCTGAAACTCTCTACCGGGTTGCAGTGGGTCAGAACTGACTCCATGGCACACAACCATCACCTCACAACATCCCAGCAGGATGTAAGGCAAAAATTATTGTCAAACACATTCATATTTGTGCAGAAAACCTAACTATAAACAGTGAATGTGACGAGGCCAAAAAATGGCCTCAGGCCAATTCAGGTCTGGTTTTGTCATTGATCCAGCTGACTTCTGTGGCCCCTATAGACCCATTATCTACCCTGCTTTGTGGTCTGAGAAATTGATATACTGAGCTCAGCTCTGCATGTAATTGTTCCCAGTCTTCTGGTGGGGTTTGGCAGATATGGAGACTAGCAGACCATCTGAGTGTTATTTTTTTCCTCCGAAGGACAGCGAGACTAGCTCTTGGTCTTAAACACACCGCCCTCCTTTTGGGTTTTAGGAACCACTCCCTTCTCTCCCTTCTTTGTATCTAGGGGTCCACTAGCTCTGCTGTTTCAAGTACCAAGGTACTGCACAGTCTCATATATTCTCTATCCCACCCATACTTTTGTAAGTAATCAAATTATCCCAATTTGAAAAAGCCATCTGTTTCTTCATGGGCTCCTGACAAATGCAGCTTATAAATTAGTTGAGAATGTATAAGGTTAGGTTTTCCTGCCTAATGATTTAGTAACAATTTTTTAGCTTTTAGAAATTTTAGGGGTATTTTTTTGGAATTTCAGATAAGATATCATAGACCATACACTATATTGTTTCTTTTTTCTGTTTAATGCATATCATTCTCTCTCGCTGGAATGCCCTTCCTCTCTTTGTCCACACAGCTAACTCCTATTTAGCCTTTACAAATCATCTGTTCAGCAATGTTTAAGGGTGAACCAATCATCATTCGCGCAACCTCTATAGACTGCCTAGCATCCAAAAGCCCTGGACACTGTAAAATTATTGGAAAAAAGAGCTTGGAAAACTTGTGTGAGAATGGAACTTGAAGGTAAAATCCCACCCAGGGATGTGAGGATTCAGAAGTACTGTTACTACTATGTATGTTAAATGAATGGTCTAAAATTTCTTAATATTTGTTTAAGAAAATGGGTAAATGTACTAATAAATGAGAAAAATCAGTGGTTTTTAAAGGTTCTACCACAGACTCAAAGAAACAACTTAAACAGAAATTTTTGAAAATACTCATTCTTATATATACAACAAACAAATCTGTCCAAATGCTGAAAACAATGCAGTCCAAATGCGTCTCAGAAGGGAGGATGGTGAAACTTCATGTCAGGTACTTTGGACCTGTCATCAGGAAGAACCAATTCCTGGAGAAGGACATCATGCTTAGAAAAGTAGAGGGTCAGCTAAAAAACAGAAAGCCCCTCAATGAGACAGATTGACACAGTGTCTGTAACAATGAACTTAAATATACTGTAATTGTGAAGATGGTACAGGTCCAGACAGTGTTTTGTTCTGTTGTACACAAGGTTGCTGTAAGTCAGAACCGACTGAATGGCACCTAACAACAATATGTGAAATGTACTCTAGAATTATCTATCCTATTCTAGTATACATCATTTAAAAATATATGTATTGACCATAACTCACTGAATGGATTTCATGCACCAGGAATGAGTCATGCCATGTAAATATTTAAAGACACCAAGCTAGACAATATTAATTTATCAATGCTCCCAAATTTGTCACACAAGGAACCAGAATGTTGGCTAGATAATTTAGCTGAGGTTTAGTTTTTGCCATTCACACTTTTCATGTTACATTTTCTCACTTCCAGTGACTTTCTCCTGCAAATGGACAGGGATTCCTGTCCCTAACATGCATGACATCTGGCTGGAGCTATAGGACGTGCTCTGAGACAGAAACCAGACCAGCTGCAATCTGGGAGTTAGGACTGTCTTAGCCAATTTTGGATATTTGGTCACCTTATCTGAGAATACAAGTAAATTTACTTTTTTTTTTTTTTCTGTTTCTCAGAAGGCACTTTTATAGCGTAATTTTAAAAAGATTTTTTTTCTGTGTTGTTTAATGATCTGGCTGTGTTATTTAATGATCTGAGTTAATTTTAACAAGGATTTATGAAATGTGAGCTGGTGCCAGAGAAATGTGGATCAATTATTGGTTCCCTAGAGGAGGCAGTGGTACTATTAATTATAGATACTATCAAAGTATATATATATTTTAGGAGTTTAAAAAACAAAGCAAAATATGGGTTGGGTAGGGTGTTTTTGGTGTATCTGAAAGCTAAACTGCACATGGACTGAGTAATGTAGAAAAGCATGCTCTAATTAGACTTTTTTGTATTTGGCAAAGAACCTCGGTGACACAGTGGGTTAAGAACTAGCCTACTAACCGCAAGTTCAGTGGTTCAGAAACACAGGCTGCTTAGTGGGAGAAAGATGAAGCTGCCTGGTCCCATAAAGATTTAGTCCTGAAAACCCAAAGGAGCAATTTTACTCTGCCATAGTGGTTAAGAGTCGGGCTGCTCACCTCAAGGTCAGCAGTTAGAAACTATCAGCCATTCCACAGGAGAAAGATGATGCTTTATACTCCGGTAAAGATTTATAGCCTTGGAAACCCAATACAGGGTCTCTATGAGTCAGAACCAACTCCACAGCACACAGCCAGCACAGCCACCATAGAGTCACTGGTAACGTAGTGGTTACGAGTAGGGCTGCTAACTTGAAGGTTAGCAGTTGCAAATTACCAGCAGGAGCAGTTGGTGAGTTTGAACTGCTGACCTTGTAGTTCAAATTAACCTTGATGTCCAGTTCTTATCTTATGGTTTGTTGTTTGTTATCAAGTGCCATTGAGACAGTTCCGACTCATAGTAACCCTCATAGAGGGTTTCCAAGGAGCAACAGGTGAATTTGAACCACACACACACACATATGAACTTATTATGGGATTTGGGTCTAACACAATTTGGGAAGTTCTTAGTGATGGAGCTAAATATATTCCTGGCCCAGAAATCTGAGTAACTGAAGAAGTAAATTTGGCAGGAGTGAAAGTTTGGCAGGATGCTATCCCAGGCTAGCAAGGTGAGCCAGCAGATTAGCAACAATGAATGTGTTCCAACAGTGCCTTGTCCCCTGCTCCACCCTTCCAAGCATAAAAACTGTACCAAAAGGAAATGGTTAATGTTCAACTGTTTCAAGAGATAGCACATGATCAAGAGCCAATGATACTGAAGGAGGAAGTCCAAGGTGCCTTGAAGACAATGGCAAAGAACAAGGCACCAGGAACTGATGGCATAAAAATTGAACTCTTTCAAGAAAGTGAGGTTGCACTGGAAGCACTCACTCATCTCTGCCAAGAAATCTGGAAGACAACTATCTGGCCGACTGATTGGAAGAGATCCATATTTGTGCCCAGTCCAAAGAGAGGTGACCCAACGGAATGCGGAAATCATCAGAAAATCTCTTTGATATCCCATGCAAGTAAAGTTTTACTAAAGGTAATACAGAAACGGCTGCAAGTATACACTGATAGAGAACTTCCAGAGGTTCAAGCCGGATTCAGAAGAGGTGGTAGAATGAGGGATATCATTGTTGATATCTGGTGGACCTTGGCTGAAAGCAGAGAATATCAGAAAGATATTTACCTGTGCTTTATTGACTACTCAAAGGCTTTTGATTGCATGGATCATGACAAGCTATGGATAACATTTCGAAGTATGAGTATTCCGGAACACTTAATTGTGCCCCTGAGGAATCTGTACCTGGACCAAGAGGCAGTTAGTTGTTCAAATAGAACATGGGAACACTGAATGGTTTAAAATTAAGAAAGGTGTGCGACAAAGTTGTATTCCTTCACCATACTTATTCAACCTGTATGTTGAGCAAATAATCCAAGAAGCTGGGTTCCATGAAGAAAAATGTGGCATGAGGATTGTAGGAAAACTCATTAACAACCTGCAATATGCAGATGATACAACTTTAGGTGCTGAAAGTGAAGAGAACTTAAAACATTTACTGATGAGGATCAAAGAGTACAACCATTGGTATGGATTACATCTCAATGTAAAGAAAACAAAAATCCTCACCTCTGGACCAATAAACAACATTGTTATCAACAGAGAAAAGATTGAAGTTGTCAAGGACTTCATTCTTGGATCAACTATCAACACTCACGGAATCAGCAGTCAAGAGATCAAACGACATATTGCCTTAGGCAAATCAGCTGCACAAGACCTTTTTTAAAGTGTTGAAGAGCAAAGATGTCAGCTTAAGGACTAAAGTGCGCCTGACCCAAGCCATGGTATTTTCAATAACCTCATATGCATGTGAAAGCTGGACAGTGAATAAGGAAGACCATAGAAGAATTGATGCTTTTGAGTTATAGTGTTGAAGGAGAATATTGAAAGTGCCATGGGATGCCAAAAGAGCCAATAGATCTGTTTTGGAAGAAGTGCAGCCAGAGTGCTCCTTGGAAGCCAAGATAGCCAAACTTCGTCTCTCATACTTTGGACACGTTGTCAGGAGGGACCAGTCACTGGAGAAGGATATCATGTTTGGTAAGGTGGAGGGTCAGAGAAAAAGAAGAAACCCCCCAACGAGATGGATTGGCCAAGTGGCAGCATCGATGGACTCAAGCATGGCCAGTAATGAGGTTGGCCCAGGATTACGCAGTGTTTCACTCTGCTGTGCATAAAGTCGCTATGGGTCAGTACCAACTCGATGGCACCAACAGCTGCTTCATTTTAAGAGCTCTGGTAGCATGGTGGTTAGGAGTTGGGCTGTTAATATCAAGGTCAGCAGTTTGAAACTACCAGCGGTTCTGCAGGAGAAACATGAGGCTTCCTTCCACCATAAAGATTTACAGTCTCAGAAACTCCATACAGGGTTTCTCCAAGTCAGAACTGACTCCACAGCACATAACCACCACCACCACAGCTTCATTTGGACTCCTTCTCCGAAAACCTTATACAAGGTTGCTACAAGTCAAAACTGGCTTGATGGCATTTAACAATAACAACTGCTTCACATGCAAAAATACCTTTTTTGGTGCTCACAAACCATAAGCCAATCAGGGAAGCGGACCCTACATCCTTACTCCAGTATGGCAGCCGTGGAGATCCTTTAAAAATGTCAGTCAGACCATTTTCCTTCTAATTGCAGCTAGAATAAAATTCAAACTCTTCACCATTGTTTACAAAACTGCACAGGATCTGAGCCTTATCATCTCTCTGAGCTCCTTTTATTTTACACCACTCGCCCTCTGTTTGCCATTCTTGAGCCCTTGTACCTGTTTCTCAAACACAACGGGTCCTTTCACTGGCTGTACCATCTGCCTAAAACACTTCCCGCTGACATTCTTCTCATTACTAGATGCACTCAGTTTTACAACTCAGTGTGGTATTGCTGAAAAGGTGATATAGCCTTTCTTTTCATTCAGGTTTCAGTTTAAATGTTGTCTAAACTTCCTTCTTCGATGATTACTTAATCCAAAGAAATATCCTCAGCACCTCAATATGCTCTCATACAACACCTTGTCTTAGCTCTTATTACCACCAGAAATGACTTTTTGTTTGTTTTGTTTCTTTCCTAGCACCGTAACTATCAGAATGTAGACTTCGTAGAGCAAGGATTGATTTTGTCTGTTTTGTTTCTCTGCCTGGCATGTGACAGTCTCAACAGATGTTAGTTAAAAGAATGAATAAAAACTATTTGGTGGAGATAGGTCTCTTGTGATACAAGAGTGAATAATTCTTATCAAGACTGACTGTGAGGGTTGGAAATACAAAGGTGGATGTTTTGTAGCAAAAGGAGGGGAGTGATAGACTTTGCAGTCCAAAAGCAGAGGTCCCCGCGACCATCAAGGGAGAAGAGTTGGAGAGCGGGACCTTACCCACAGAAGCAGTGATGCCAGAGATGGAGGCAGAGATGATAACGTGGAGATACGGAGTGGCTGGGGATGCTGGACTCAGAGAGGGAGAGGGGCTGTGTGCTGATGACGGGGAGGTGGGCAGCAGCAGGCTTGCAGGATATACCCTTTGGTTGGTTGATGACGCATGGACAGGATTCATGTAAACTATCACATAATTTACAATAAAACATTTTTAAAAATTTGGGCTGATTATGGATTCCTATCATGCCTCTTTCTCCTCTATTTAGACAGGGTCCCTCATAGATTTGATGCCAAACTTGGACCTATCATCAGGAAAGATCAATAACTAGAAAAGGACTTCGTATTTGGTAAAGTAGAGGGTCAGATGCCATAAGGAAAACCCTCAGTGAGATGGATTGACAGAATAGCCATAGAATGATCTCAGGACAATGGCAGAGGTCCTGCCAATGGTTTGCTCTATTATACCAAGTCAACAGTAACAAACAGCAACAATAATTAGGATCCCTAGGAGCTCTGGTAGCGTAGTGGTTACGAATCAGGCTGCGAACAGCAAGGTCAACAGTTCGAAACTACCAGCTGTTCCGTGGGAGAAAAATGAGGCTCTCTGCTCCCATAAAGATTTACAGCCTTGGAAACCCTGTACAGGGTTGCTATGAATCAGAACCAACTCCATGGCACATAACAACAACAACAAGAAGTGAATGATACATGCTGCCAGAAATAAAGATATTTTTCAGGTAATACAGACAGAAGGGTTTTTCTATATGCCCTTAAATGTTAGAGGAATGGTAACTGGGTTGTGGACAATAATTCAGGATCAAGAATTAGGAATATATGTGATCTCATAGCTGCCAGAGTACCTCTCAAGATACTCTGGGTAACTGGATGCTCGACAATATTTGGCACTATTGGTAAATTGCTAGCATTTGTAAATCAGGTTTTGGCAACGGAACAGCTGAAAGGAGAAATGACCTTTGTGTCTGTGTTAGCATTTACAGGCGTTTGCAACAAACCATTCCACATAGCTGTTGGAGAGCAGTTTGGAAAAATTAAACCTGTTGGAGCAAGTTGCTATAGAAGGAATGTACAGCAAAGCATTATAGGAGATTAGAAATTCCTGTGCAAACTTGAGAGATCCGCCCCACCCTTGGTTCTTAAAGACGTTAGTCAAGAGGAGAGAAAGGGGAAAACTGGACTATTCAAGAAACTATTGAAGCACCAGTCCGGTGTAAAATGAAGACAAAACATTATCTGTCTGAGTTCAGATGTCACATAAGTGGGTTCCTTATTCTGAGTCAGAAAGCACACCAAAAACCACTTACGAAAAGCTATGCTAACAGGGAGTCTCCAGTTACCAACACAGACAACTTCTACTTGCTCTGAAATGTTATGTACATTTGCCCTCACTTTGAAATGATTGAACCAACACCTAAACAAACAAACAAAAAACAAGCACTGTCATTATTATCTGACTCACATTATTGTTGTTGTTAAGTGCTATTAAGTCAGTTCCAACTCATAGTGACCCTTTGTATAAGGCTTTCAAGGAGCAGTTGGTGGATTTGAACCACCAACCTTCAGGTTCAAACTGACCTTGCAGTACAGTGCTTATCCTACAGTGATCTTCTATAGGGTTTCCAAGGCTGTCAATCTTTACAGGAGCAGGAAATGCAAAAGTACCTTTTTTGGTGCTCACAAACCATTAGCCAATCAGGGAAGCGGATGCTACATCCTTTCTCCCACAGGTCGGCTGGTGGGTTTGATCTGCAGCCCTTGTGGTTTGCATTCTCGTACTTAACCTACAGTGCTATAAGGGCTCCTTTGAACCAATCTCTACTTGCAACAAATTCTTCGTCACAATCACCTTCACTTGCTGGACATGCAGCTTTTAAATCACTGAGTCTATTCACGTGAACTATTGGACTTTCATTTTGTAGTATTTTTTTTGTTTTTTAATATTCTGTAGCTATAGCATAATTTCTTTACCAGAGAGAAATCCTGGCACCTTGTAGATTTCCCTTGGAAATACTGTCCATGAAAGAGTACAAACATTTGGCATGTTTTTCTTAAATTCTCTGTGGAAATTATGATTATTTTGATCATAAGAGTTTTTATTTTATAGCAGGCATTTTCAGTCTTGAGGGAGAAGTCCATTTTTCTTCCTTAAATTGTCTAAAATGAGACAATAATATTATGCAATCTTATATGATATACTTTTCCTATTGTGTAATATATATTTTTTCTTTTTTGAAACTGTAAGAAATAAGAAAGAAAGAGATGAGGAGAGAAACGTGGCTCCAACAGCAGGCAAGTTTATTGAGAGTAAACCTGGGAGGGGGAACTCAAAGTCAAGAGAGCCAAGGGCCCTCCCGTCCCTTACAGACGGGCATATTTAGGGAGGTGGGATTCTGGGTACAGTTCCGGCAAGCTTCCAATGGGCAGGATTATGGAGATTTTCCACAGATGGATGGATTTACATTTAGGTTCTCAATTTTGTTCCATTGGTCTATTTGTCTGTTTTTTTCTGCTGGTCTATTTGTTCCTGTTTTGGAAGAAGTGCAGCCAGAGTGCTCCTTAGAGGCCAAGATGGCCAAACTTCGTCTCTCATACTTTGGACATATTGTCAGAAGGGAACAGTCTCTGGAGAAAGATATCATATTTGATAAGATGGAGGGTCAGAGAAAAAGAGGAAGACCCCCAATGAGATGGATTGGCCAGGTGGCAGCATCACTGGACTCAAGTGTGGCAATAGTAGTGAGGTTGGCCCAGGATGGGACGTTGTTTCATTCTGCTGTGCATAAGGTCGCTATGAGTCGTTGTCGACTCGATGGCACCTGACAACAACAACAACATTTGTTCTGGACTGTTTTTTACTACCGTAACTATGTAGTAAGTTTTGAGATCAGTAACTTTGAGGCTTCCTACTTTGTTCTTCCTTAGTAGTGCTTTGCTTATCTGTGGTCTCTTTCTTTTCCACATAAAACTGGTAATTAGTGTTTCCATTTTGTTGAAAACTGGAATAGAACTGCATTGTATCTTGGAGCCTTTTCTTATAGTAAAGGAAGGCTAATTAAAAGCTGTATGTTCCATGTTACCTACATATTCTACTTAAAGATACACTTAGAAACCAATCTTGTTCATTCCTAAAAACTCCCTGTACTCATTTCCTTGCTAATTGAGAAGCCAGGTCCTAAACAGAAGATAGTAATATCTCAGATATTTATCCCTCTGGAATCTTGTAGTTGCCAGAGATAGACTGTGTGTTGGCATGAGAAAAGAAATACCTGCCTATTTATGCTGGTTTTCATGTAGATGAGAAGTGTGGTGGCTCCATACGATAAGCACTGTACTGCAAACCAAGGGGTTAGCAGTTTGAGCCCATCAGTTGCTCTATGGGAGAAAGATGAGGCGTTCTGCTCCCACAAAGTATTTACAGTCTCAGAAACTCTATATAGGGTCGCTATGAGTTGAAACCGACTCCACAGTACTTACCAGCAACAACAACATCATTTAGATGGACACTTTGTGGTAAAATGGACCTGTGAGAAGGATTCAATCACCGTCCTCCAGAAATCAGGATCCAGAAACAGGAGTAGAGACACAGGAGCAAGCTCTTTTGACCTCAAAAGCACAGAGCTTGGTAGATATCATAACCCCTGACTCCCTTTTGGGATGGGATGCTGCTATCTAACTAGACCCAGAAATTCAAGAGGTAATGTCACAAATGGTGGAACAATTTGGGAAAGGGGGACTAGCCTGGAGTTGGAGGTGGTCCCACTGCCATAAGTAATATGCAGCTGTATCGTATTGTATCTCCAATCTCAACTTCCACCACCCCTTACCTACCATCTTGCAAATATTTTTTTCTAGACAGAGCATATGGTAAGAAGAAGAGGAATGTATTTGCCAAAATCTGCTTAGAAAGGGAGTGTTATCTTTGTTGGAAAACTTATTTGCTAATTGCTTGCAGTAGAAACTGATATCCAAGATAGGAGGGAAGCAAATGGTTCTGTTGGTTTGTTCCACAAAGGAAGAAGGGAGGAGAGAAAAGATAAGAGGTAACATGGTTGAGATACCCTCAGAATCCAGACCCTTGTATCTCCTAAATCATCAATAAAGTTTAAAAAAAAAAAAAAATGTGAGTGGAGTTTTTTTTTCCCTAGAGACTGATGAAGGAACCAAGTCCAACATTCAATGTGTTATTGCTGAAATTGCAATAGACAGCCCTTGAGGTTAAGTACTACACAGGAAGCCAGCAATCGCAGCAGACTGCAGGAATTCACATGCATTATGACCACAGAATTGGATTTTCATCCATGTTTCACAAATGCTTAGACAACCCCAGTTGACAGACTGGATATTCTAATCTTGTCCCCTCCTTTTCATTATCCATATAGCTTCTGAGTGAGATTTCTAACATGTCAGTGTGAACATGCCACACCTGTGTTCAAAATTCTTCAGTAATTTACCATTATCCGGGTATGCTGTTGTAGGAGCACCAGACTGTTAAAGTTTCCAACCCACCAGCTGCTTCTTGGACACCCTATACACAGTCCCTATGAGATGGAACTGACTAGAGGACATTTAACAACAATAACAACTATACTTTAAAAAAAAAAGAAAGAGAGAAAGCAAACCTTTGCGAGGCATGTAAGGCCTTTCCCAGATGCTTGAAAAGTGCCTTATGAGCAGTCAGAGCTCCAAGCGTCTTTGTTGAATGAGTGACTGATTCCCCTTCCATTCTCCCACACTCCCAACCTGTACTTTACACTTCAGGAATGCTAATTACTCATAGTTTCCAATTTGTCTTACCCTCTCTCATTGTGTATCTTCTGTGTTTGGCATATTCTCTGCCTCTATCTGCGTCTTTTACTCTTCCCATGAAAGAACACTGTTGTGGGTTGGATTGTGTGTCCCAAAAAATACATTTTGAAACCTTAACCCCTGTGCCTGGGAATGTAATCCTGTTTGGAACTAGGAGCAGACCCATGTTTGTTATGGCACCATGTTTGACTCTTCCTTATATCTACATGGAGCACCTGGCTGGCACAAAGGACTGCTAACTCTAGAGGTATTTCAGAAGAAAGGCCTTGCTGTTTATTTACAACCATTGAAAACCCAATGGAGCATAGTTCTAATCTGTAAAATGGTAACAATAGTGTCAGAACCTATATAACTTCAGGGCAAATAACAACTGTTGTTGTTATGTGCCCTGGAATCGATTACGACTCATAGTGACCCTGTACAGGGTTTCCGAGTCTGGAGCAGAGAGCCTCATCTTTCTCCCGCGGAGCAGCTGGCAGTTTCAAACTGCTGACCGTGCGGTTCACAGCCCAATTTGTAACCACTATGCTACCAGAGCTCCTAAATAATGATTAGTCCAGGGCTAATCCCTCTGAGGTGAAGATAGACACATCTCTACTCTTCGACCAATTCTTATGCCGGCCATCCCTCCCAGTGCATTCTCTAGTTCTCTTCTGGGTTCTACAATCTGTTGCCATGGCCACACAACTCACAGACCGTACTTACAGTTAAGTGGTTTTGTAAAAGAAGCAACAGGCTACAATTCAGGATCAGGGTCAGGAAGAATGGAGGCCAAGTCTTGAAAGCTCCCCTGAAGTGGAGAGCACATCTCTCCCTTCTATCAGCTCTTCTTTGTCCTTCATGCAACTCTTCACCATGTAGATCTTCCAGCCCCCTTAGGACAGGCCTACTGTTGGCCATGCACATTCCCCCCTCAGCCATGCAGGCCTCTCTACCTCGAGCCTCCGTGCCATCAGCCTCTCCTCCGTGGCTAACTGACCCAACTCATAGCCAGCACAGCCATTGTTTTTAGCTGCATTCCTGGTAGCAGGTTTCTGTCATCACCATTGACTACTGCATGGCCTCCTCTGGGTCTCTAATTGTCCTCTGTGTCCATTAGGAGGCTCTTGCCACCTCTCTGCTTATACTTCTCTCTCATCTTTTCACCTTTCTTTGGAATGGGCACAAATATAGATCTCTTTCAATCGGTTGGCCTGGTAGCTGTCTTTGAAATTTCTTGACATAGACAAGTGAGTGCCTACAGTGCTGTAACAGTTTGTTGAAACATTTCAATTTGCATTTTATCAACTCCTGAAGCATTGTTCTTCACTAATGCCTTCAGGGCAGGTTGGACTTCTTTAATACCTTGGTTTCTTGGTTATATGCTACCTCTTGAAATGGTTGAACATCAAATAATTATTTTTGGTACAGTTTTCCTTATCCATTGTCCAATTTTCACATGCATATGAGGCTATTGAAAATACCATGGTTTGGATCAGATGCACCTTAATCCTCAAACCGATATCTTTGCTCTTGAACACTTTAAAGAAGTCTTGTGCAGCAGATTTGCCTAATTCAAAAGTCGTTTGATTTCTTTTCAGCTTGAAAAATAGTGAGCATGTTCTTCCCTTTTGTTTTCTGACTCCAGATCTTTGAATATTTCATTATAATATTTTATGTTGTCTTCTCAAACTGCCCTTTGAAATTTTCTGTTTAGCTCTTTTATTTCATCATTTCTTCCAGTCATTTATGCATTTATGCATTCAATAACAAGTTTCAGAGTCTCTTCTGACATTCATTTGGGATTTTTTCTTTCTTTTCTATTTTTTTTTAATGACCTTTTACTTTCTTCATATATGATATTCTTGATGTTATTCCCATAACTCATCTGATCTTTGGTCATTAGTGTTTAATGAATCTAATCTGTTCTTGAGATGGACTCTAAATTCAGGTGGGATATACTCAAAGTCATATTTTGGCTCTTGTAGACTTGCTTTAATTTTCTTCACCTTCTGCCTGAACTTACATATGAGCAACTGATGGTTTGTTCCATAGTCTGCCCTTGGCCTTGTTTTGACTGATGTTTCTATTGAGCATCTCCATCATCTCTTCCCACAGATGTCATCAATTTTATTCCTGTGTATTCCATCTGGTGAATTCCATTGTATATAGTCACTGTTTACGTTGTTGGAAAATGGAATTTGCATTGGATAAGTCCTTGGCCTTGCAAAATTCTATGATGTGATCTCCAGCATCATTTCCACCACCAATACCATAGTTTCCAATTACTGATCCTTCTTATTTGTTTCCAACTTTTGCATTCCATTCACCATCATGATTAAATATTTGATCAATTTCAGCCTGAAGAAGTTGGTAGAATTCTTTAATATCTTTTTCACAGATGCTAATGGTTGGTGTGCAAATTTGAATAAAAGTCTTATTAGCTCATCTTCCTTGTTTTCTTGTTAAGTGCTGTTGAGTAGGTTCAGACTCATAGCAACCCTATACAAAACAAAACACTGCCTGCTCCTGCGCTATCCTCACAATTGTTGTTACACTTGATCCCATTGCTGCCACTGATCAATCCATCTCCTTGGGGTCTTCTATTTTGCTGACCCTCCACTTTACCAAATATGATGTCCTTCTCCAGGGATTGGTCCATTCGGTTAACATGTCCAAAGTATGAGCGACAAAGTCTCTCTTCCTGGCTTCTAAGGAGCATATTTGTTTGTTCTTCTGGTAGTCCTTAGTTCTTTTCATAGTCTTCTCCATCACCATGATTCAAATGCATTGATTCTTCTACAGTTTTCCTTATTCAGTGTCCTATTTCACATTCATATGAGGCTATTGAAAATACCATGGTTTGGATCAGATATACCTTAGTCCTCAAATTAATATCTTTGCTTTTGAACAAAGAAATATTGTGCAGCACATTTGCCTAATTCAAAAGTCATTTGATTTCTTGACTGCTACTTTCATGAGTGTTGATTGTGGATCCACACAAAATGAAGTCTTCAGCAATTTCAATCTTTTCATTTATTATGATATTATTTACTCGTCCAGTTGTGAGGATTTTTGTTTTCATTACATTGAGGTGCAATCCATGCTGAAGGCTGTAGTCTCTGATTTTTATCAGTAAGTATTTTAAGTCCTCTTTGCTGCCAGCAAGTAAGGTAGTATCATTTGCATATTGCAGGCTGTTAATGAGTATTCCTCCAATCCTGATGCCACATTTTCCTTCATATAATCCAGTTTCTCAGATTATTTGCTTATTTTACATATTACCAATGGTGAAAGGATACAAAACCGGCACACCCATTTCCTGATTTTAAAACATTCAGTATCCCCATGTTCTGTTCTAACATCTGCCTTTTGGTCTGTATACTGGTTCCTCATGAGCACAGTTTAGTGTTCTGGAATGCCAACTTTTTGCAATGTTACTTATAATTTGTCATGATCCACACAGTCAAAAGTCTTTCCATAGTCAATAAAGCACAAGTAAACATCTTTCTAATATTCTGTGCTTTCATCTGACATCAGCAATGATATATCCATAGTTTTATATCCTCTTCTGAATTCAGCTTGAATTTCTGGCATTTCACTGTCTATGTATTGTTGTAACTATTTTTTAATTATCTTCAGCAAAATTTGTTTGCATGTGATATTAATGATAGTGTTAGAAAATTTCTGTATTCTGTTGGGTCACCTGTCTTGGAATGAGTGCAAATACAGGTTGTTATCTTCCAAATTTCATGACATAGTTGAGTGAGCATCTCCAGCACTGCATCAGTCTGTTGAACAATTTTAATTTGTATTCTGTCAGTTCCTGAAGTCTTTTTATTATTCTCCAATGCATTCAGTGCAGGTTGGACTTCTTCCTTCAGTACCAACAATTCTTGATCATATGCTACCTCATGAAATGTTTGAACATTGACCATTTCTTTTTGATACAGTGACTCTGTATTCCTTCCATCTTCTTTTGATGCTTCCTGCGTCATTCAATATTTAGCCCACAGAATACTTCAATATTACAAGTCTAGGCTAAAGTTTTTCTTCAATTCTTTCAGCTTGAGGAATGCTGAGCTGTACCCTTTTGCTTTTCTAACTCCAGATTTTTGCACATATTACTTGACTTTGTCTTCTCAAGCTAGCCTTTGAAATTTTCTGTTCATCTCTTTTACTTCATTTCTCCCATTTTCTTTAGTTTCTTTTTATTAAAGAGTCAAGTTTCAGAGTCTCTTCTGACATCCATTTTGGTCCTTTCTTTCTTGTCATTTAAATGACACTTTGCTTTCTTCCTGTGTGATGTTCTTGATGTTGTCCCACAGTTCTTCTAGTCTTCAGTCATCAATGCATCAAATTTGTATCTCAGATGGTCTCTAAATTCAGGTGGGATGTGTTCAAAGTCATATTTTGACTATCATAGCTTTCACCAATGAAGTTCCAGAGAGCTTTACTCCACCCACATCATTAAGGGCAACTCTACTTGGAGTAGGCAGGACTTCCCCAGTCATATTTTGAGGATCTGCCAACTTGATGGGCTCATCTTTCAGCACTCTATCTGATAATAATGTGCTGCTTTATAAGGTTTTCAGTGGCTAATCTTTCAGAAGTAGTCTGCCTCTTCCTTGTCTGTCTTACTCTGGAAGTTCCAATGAAACCTGTCCACTATGAGTTACCCTACTGGTGTTTCAAATACCAGTGGCATTACTTCCAGCTTTACAGCAATATACAATTCCCCACAGTATAAGAAATTGACAAACTTGTTATGGCATTTGTATAGTTGTTATTGTTAAGTGCCATCAACTCAGTTCCAACTCATAGCGACCCCGTATAGGGCTTTTGAGGAGTGGCTGGTGGAGTTGAACTACTGACCTTGTGGTTAGCAGTCCACTGCTTATCCTAAAGAGCCACAGGTTACAGTTATTTCATTTGCATAAAGATATTGACTAATCCCTGCAAAATGTATAACCAGACCAATAACAGGTCAGGCTGCTGCCCAAAATAAACAAAAAGTATCATGTTTCTATTTCTTTAGAGTTTATCTCCTGTTGTGGTGCTGTAGAATCAGCACTGGACTAGGAACCTCAAGATTGTTCACACCCACCAGCGGCTTCTTGGAAACCCTCAGGGCCGCCATGAGTCAGAACCAACTCCAAGACACACGACAACAGTTTACCTAGGAAATGTCAACCTGGACAAAAATAACAAATTATCTAGGGTATATAACCAGAGTGAAGAAGTTCTTGTTGTTGTTAAGTGCCATCTAGTCTGTTTCAACTCATATTGACCCTGTGTACGGTCAAGGAGCAACTGGTGGGTTTGAACTGCCAACCTCATGGTTAGCCTCAGAGTTTTGTTGTTGTTGTTAAGTGCCATAGAGTTGATTCCGACCCTGTATAGGGTTTCCAAGAAGCATAGGTGGTTCAAACTAACTTTGTGGTCTAGTGTTTTATCCCACAATGCCACACCAGGACTCCAGAGTTTTGTTGTTTTTGTTAAGTGCCGTCGAGTCGATTCTGACCCATAGCGACCCTGTATAGGGTTTCCAAGGAGAAGACAGGATTTAGGAGGGGGATAAATCTGTCAAGCTAATTTTCCCAAGAACCAAGGCAAAAGGAACTCATTTCTCCATATACTCTGAGACATGTGAGGTCACTATTAGTGGGCATTGACTTGAGGACAACAGATTTTGTATCTCCATAGGTCCATGCATAGATTAAAGAGTCCTGGTCTGGCACTGTGGGTTAATGCGCCAGACTGCAAAGCCATTTGAACTGCAAGGTAGGCGGTTCAAGCTCACCAGCTGCTCCTCAGAAACCCTATGCAGGATCGCTATGGGTCGGCACCAACTCAACGGTATTACACAATAACAACTAACCTAAAGGTTGGTGGTTTGAATCCAAGCAGCAATTTCATGGAACCAAGGCCTGGGGAGTTGCTTCCAATTGCAGAGGCAGTTCTACTCTGTAATAGCTGGAGTCACCATGAGTAGTTGGAACTGACTGCACAGCAATGAATTTGGTTTTTGGTTTTGTGTCTCCATAAAATGTTATAGAGGAATCTATGACTTGGAGTCCTGGTATGGGCTGTAGCACAAGCACTGGGCCACAAGGTTGGTTTGAACCTTAAGAGTTGGAACCGACTTGGTGGCACTTAACAACAACAATAACTTGGAAACGGAGTCCTGGTGTGGCTCTGTAGAATAACGATTGGAATGCTAACCACAGGGTTGGTTGGTTCAAACCCACTAACTACTCCTTGAAAACCCTATATAGGGTCACTGTGAGTAGTGAATTAAAGTACAGCTCTGGTGCCAGACTGAAATCCCAAACCAAACCCACTGCCATTAAGGCTGACTCATAACCAAACCTTTAGCAAACCCATAGAGTTGGCTGGTGGGCTTGAACCACCCACCTTGCTGTTAGCAGTCCAACACTTAACCCACAGCACAATCCCACCTTTATCATCTATCAGCTGTGTGACCATAATAATTTGCTTAAAACTTCTAAGCCTATTTTCTTCATTTTAAATGGGATCCTATCACTGCATAAAGTTGTGAGTTTTTATTATATTAATAATAATGTTGTTGTTTTTCTTAAGTGCCTTAGTGTCAGTTCTGACTCATAACGATCCATACAGGATTTTTAAGCAGTGACCAAAAGGTTTGAACTCCGACCTTGCAGTAAGCAGTATCGTGCTTATCCTACAGTACCACATCAGGAACCAGTAATAATAATGTTGTTGTTAAGTGCCGTGGAGTCAATTCTGACATTTAGCCACCTTGTTCATGGTTTCCAAGGAGCAACTAGTGGGTTTGACCTGCAGATCTTGTGTTTACAATCCAGTGCCTACAGTGCCACATTATTATCCAGAAATAATGTTGTTATTGTTGTTAAGTGCCATGAGTCAGTTCCAACTCATAGTGACCCTGCATAGGGTTTCTAAGAAGTGGCTGGTGAATTTGAAGTCCATGGCATTAACCCACAGTACTACATCAGGACTCCTGGAGTAATAATAGCAACCAACATTTAAGGGCTTACTACTACTAGGTGTCATGTTGAACACTTTACATTCATTTAATCTACTACTAATTATAAGGAGCTCTGGTAGCGTAGTGGTTACGAATCGGGCTGCGAACCTTAAGGTCAGCGGTTCAAAACTTCCAGCTACTCCGCGGGAGAAAGATGAGGCATTCTACTCCCGTAAGGATTTACACCCTCAGAACCCTCGGAAACCCTGTACAGGGTCGCTATGGGTCGGAACCGACTTTAAGGCACTTAACAACAACAACAACAACAATTATCAGAGTGGAGTCCTGTAGAATAAGCAATGTAGTATAGATAAGCACTCAACCATAAAATCAGTTTGAACTGCAAAGTCGGTGGTTCAAGCTCACCAGCCGCTCCTCAGAAATCCTATACAGGGTCGACAAGAGTCGGAACTGATTCAATGGCACTCACCACAATTATGGAAGAAACTATAATGCTGAACGCAGGATTTTGCTCATTGTAGATAATCTAAATATATCAAATGAATGAGTAACAAGGTCCACTGCAGCAGGCCATTCGCAGGGCCGGGAGTGTTTGACCACTGTGAGAAACGTTGTCTAGACTGACAAACGCTCAAGTAATCCAGTCTGTACTCATTTTAACCGGAGTGAGGTTTTCTTTATTCGATTTTGCAAAAATCGGACGCCCAGCCCCGTAGACAAGGGCAGACACGCTGCCTGGCCATTTGACAAAGAGTTTTATTAACGTAACTCGGAAAAAGCCCCTCCTCCATCTCCCCTTTACTGGGTACTTTGGAGTTTACAATCTTTCCAGAACATTGCCTACTAGCCCCTACAGGGACCATTCTCATTTAAAGTTAGTTTCATCCCCTCCCCATGAACTACTTCTTTGATGGGTATATTCTTATTTTAAAAGAGTCTAGCAGGTGAACCTAGTCCCTTCCTCTTCTCAGAGTTCCCTTTTTTCATGCCAACTTGCTACAGCCAAGATTTCCTTGATTCTGAAGATGGATCACCCACCAACAGCTATTTCTCACAACCACAAAGCCCAGACCATTGACCCTTATTTTATTTCCTCAGACTGTACTTAGTGCTTAGGTCAGTCCTGGCACAGAACACCCCTTATACATGCTATTTTATTATCACCCGCCCTTTGAATAGAGAGAACTAGCTTAGAGCGTTTACTACTTGGTTTACAACTTGGTCTAGTCAGTTTCCTGTAGGGCAGTGAGTCCACTGGTCCAAGCTACAGACTAGTCCAAGTGTCCAGGTGAGATGGAAAATGCACTCTTTACCAACTCATTTTGTTTCTAACCCCTCTATTCCCATACCACCACCATTAAGGTGCTGGGTGAGTAGATTTGGGGAGGAAGGCTCATCTGTAAAGGCCTTTTTCCCCAGGGCGCCCTGAGAGTCACATCCAGTGGTCTGCGGCCCGGAGGTAGGGCGCGGCAGGCTGTTTCCAGCCGGACCGGTCCCAGAGCGTGCCCGAGAGCTGCGCCTGCGCGCTAATCCCATCGCCGCGCCTTCCCTGTGGACTTGCTCTTCTTGCCTTCGGGGCGCCTGTGCCCTGAGATGCGTGGTTGCAGTGTTCCTGTCAGCTTCGTGTGCGTGAAGAGGAGTTCAGGAACCGGGGTGCGAGGTGGGGCGACCCCCGGTGAGAGTCGTGTCTGCCTTGATCCTGCCAAGGTGCCCGGCGGCCCGGAACCGGGGTGACACGACCTTCCCCTTTCCCACCTCTCGCCTCTTGAGTGCGTCTCACGGGGAACGAGAATCTGAGAAGGTACTGAAAGAATGCTTTCTCCGTGTTGAAGGTCGTATCACTTAAGGCAGTTTTGTTAACCTGGCTTCAACCAAAGCAGTGATCACCTTTGCCTTTCCGTACCTGGTATGGGATTTTAAAGTCTCTGGACTCGAGTTCTACCCCTAAGTAAGCGCTTATTGGTTGTGAGCGATTAAGGCGAACACCAGCTGTCTGGGTCCCTGTCCAGTGCGGTCCTACAAAGAGTGACAGGAAGGTTCAAGGCCAAAAGAACAGACACAAGGGAGTGGAGCAGAAGAAATTAAAAAGAAGTTAAAGGCTGTACGATAAATGCCGCCAGAGATTGCTCCCCAACGGAAAGTTTTCTGAGTTTCTCCAAGGTCTTTGTTTCTTGTGAATTTCCTTTTGTAATAGTCTCTTTTCGTTTGAATGCTGTGAAGACTAGAAAATCAACAGCTTTACGGCTTGGATTTCATTGAGGTCAGTTTTTAGAGTTTTCCAGGAATGTGCCTCGCTGCTGTTAATAATGTTCTGCTTGAACCACTGAGCACAATTAGAATTTTATTTTTTATGTTCAGTGTAACTTATCTGTACAACCTTGGGTTTGTCTTTTAAGTGGCTGAAGACCTGACACCTGACACTGGGTAGATGGGATCAACATAGTTTATTAGTCAAATATACTCCTAGCTCAGGGAGGGCATGGAACACCCAGGGCCACCCAGGGACTGCATTTAGGGAATAGAGGGAACAGCCCAGGGCTGTGGGAAGCAAACTCTAGTAGAGTTTAATGAGCAGGGTGGGATTCCTGGTTTAACAAGAGGCTGTGAATAGCTTGTTTGAATAATTCTGCAGCTCATTAGGAAAGTGAAACCCACTACTTCAGGATAAGCAAGAACTGTGTCATAATCCCCTTGGATAAGGAGGGTTATAACCACAGAGCAGAATTTGCAGCTAGACCATTCAAAGAAAGCCCTCCCGATTTTATCAGATGTAAAGGCAGCTCCTGATGTTGGGCCTTTTGTTCAGGGCCCCTGGACAGTGAGAACCAGCTGCTCCTCGGAAACACTATGTAATGGTGCTATGAGTGGACAGGCACTTAGCTACAACAACATAGGGCTTTGGAAGCTGTAAATCTTTATGGGAGCAGAAAGTTTTATCTTTTTCTTGCACAGTGGCTGCTGGGTTTGAATTGCTGTCGTTACAATTAGAATCCTGAGTTTATCCTCAAGATCCAGGGCTGTTGTATTGGAGAAAGTGCAGTACTAGGGAACCAGCATCTCTCTCTCTCTGATTTTCACACTTGCTTGCACTTTCACAGGAAGTGAATAAAAATAAAGATCTGATGGTTACTTTCTGTTTGGCTCATTGTCCTAATTGAGTACCTCAATAGCTAATGGTTCAGCAGGAATTAAGTAAATTACCAAATTCTTGGCAGTTTACCTAGGAGCCCTCCTGTTTCTAAAGGATAAGCACTGAACTGCTACTACAAGGTTCGTAGTTCAAATCCATCAGCTGCTCCATGGGAGAAAGATGAGGCTGTCTGCTTCCAGAAAGATTTATAATATCAGAACCTGTAAGGAGCAGTTCTGCTCTGTCCTACATTGTCTCAGCATGTCAGAATCAACTATGGCATTCGACTGGTGTTTTTCTAAAAAAAAAATTGTGTGGCAGTTTACTGGATTCATGTCTAAATTTTAATGTTCATGACCCTTGTTCTCAGTCAGCATGTTTAAAGATTTTGGAAATTGTTCACCTGTAATTTCTCAAATTCAACATAATGAAAAATGCATATTCAGAGCACCAGCAACTGATGTTGTTATGATAGCTATCTGGTTTATAAAATGAATTTTATAAATATAATACCATTTTCCCTGCTACTCTAGAGTGTTCCTATGAAACCTTTTGCAAGCATTGCTGTTGTTAAGTGCCATCGAGTTGGTTCCAACTCATAGCAACCAGAGTTTGAACCATCAACCTTGCAGTTCAAACCTACCTTGCAGTCTAGCGCATTAACCCACAGTGCCACACCAGGACTCTATTTACCATTAATTTATATAGGAAAAAAATGGGGGCACACCCAGACTAAAAAAAGAACCTACCAAATCATACCAAGTAACACATAATCTTAAAATAACAACTAACATGCATTGTTCACAGATAGTTCAAAGCTTGGTGGCTTGATTCTGAGCATAGTTCCCCGGGAAGCAGCTTGGCACCATCACTCTTGCTGCTCTGGGTGTGTGCTACCTCTCTAACAAACGCTTCACAACAAATGTTACACAACAAAAACCAGTTGAACACTGGCCTTGCTTTCCACCTTTTTTCTCCCCCTGTAAAAGCGAAAATCCTCTTCAGATTTCTTTTGGTTAGTGAAAACAGATACTAATTTAAGTCTTTCATAAAAGCAAAATGGCACAAAATGAATTTTTGAGAATCAGGCATATCTGTAGTGACTTGTAGTCAGATTAGTTTATAGTATGTCTATTTGTGTGACATATTTAGGCTCTAATTGATTTTTTCTTGTCAGTCTGTTGAAGTAATATGAGTCAGTTGAAGAGAACTTGCTTTCCTTAGTTACCTTGTATTATCCTGAGTGTCCTGATCTTTATCAACTTCATAGGTTACCAGACCACTTGGATTTGTTGAGAGTTCCTGGGTCTAGTGTTATGTGAAGAGGTGTGCTATTAAACAGCATTCATACACTTTTTAAACCTCTTCCTACAGAAGTTTCACACAAAAAATTCTATTTCTGTAGCATAATTGTTACGAATCAGACTGCAAACCTCAAGGTCACTAGTTCGAAACTACCTGCTATTCCGCAGGAGAAAGATGAGGCTTTCTGCTCCCATAAAGATTATTGCCTCGGAAACCCTGTACAGGGTCGCTATGAGTCGGAGCCACCAACCACCACTACATAGCTTACGTGTTCCAATAGTTCATGTTTTGTTCTATTTTCTAAAACAAAAATGCTGATCATGATCCATTAAGTTAATTTCACAACCCATGAATAAGTAGTTGCCTGTAGTTTGAAAAATACTGCAATGAAGTAACTAGTCAAAGGTGTTAAAGTGCCGTCAAGTCAGTGCCGACTCAAAGCAACCCATGTAGAGTTTCCAAGCAGTGGCTGGTGAGTTGTAACTACTGACTTAGCGGTTCAAATTGACCTTGTGGACCAGTGCTTTTTTTTTTTTTTTGTCTCCCTACTTTAATTCAGATGGCTGACGAGACCACAGTGGGTGTGTTTTTTATTTTGTTTTTAAGGTGTCTTCTAGGAAAAGACAGTAAATAGTGTATGAGTTGGATATTTGCCAGATCATCTGGCAAAGGAACCCTAAGTTTCTGGTAGGCTTGTTAACTTTGTGCTCTCAACTAGGAACTGCAACATTAGAATGAACAAGCTAGTACAGCATTTTTTGTTTTGAATCTGACTTCTTGTTTATGAGCAGTGCAGTAGAAGGGAAAGGATGAGAGGACAATTTGCTTTTCAGATGAAAGAGTAGGATGTGCTGGGAAAGTGCACACACACAAGTGACTTTTTTTATGTGCCCCCCAGATATCGACAGCAATGCTAGTAAGTCGATTCTGACTCCGCAACCCTGTGGGACAGAGTAGAGCTTCTCCATAGGGTTTCTGATGCAGTAAAACTTTACAGACGTGTACACGAACTCATCTCTCTCTTTCAGAGCAGCTGGTGAGTTTGAACCACCAACCCTTTCAGTTTAGCTGCCCAACACTTAATGCACGGCGCCCCAAGGTTTCCACAAAGGAATATGTTATTGTTAAGTGTCGTCAAGTTGGTTCCAATTCATAGTGACCCTGTATAGGATTTCCAAGGAGCAGCTGGTGGCTTTGAACCGCTGATGTAGCAGTTAACAGTCATAGTGGTGAGGAGAACTGTAGCACCACACCAGGACTCCACAAAGGCATATAAGGAAGGCATTTTTATCTTCAGGTAGCTTTTCAGACCAATGGATCCTTGTATTGTAGTACCTGAGAAGTGAACCCAGTCATCTTTCAATTATTTAGCTCTCTGTTTACTTCATTGCCCCAGTACTTGTCTTTTAGGAATTCCATGAAAAAATAGAAATAAATAGAAAAATATGTTAGTTTCACCTCTGATTGGAGAAATAAAAAAGACAGTAAATTTAGTCATTGTGGTTAGAAACCCTAAACATGATACTGAGCTGTGGTGTAGCACTGTAGAATAAGCACTGGACTGCTAACTACAAGATCGGCAGTTCAAACCCAACAGCCACACCTTGGAAACCTAATACAGGTTGCTATGAGTCAGAATAGACTTGAAAGCATACAACAACAAACATTGTTACTAGGGAGATAGGGGCTCCGAAAAGTTCATGGAAAATGAAGTTAAAAGATACTTGAATTTTTACATGAACTTTTTGAATCCCACTTGTATAAATTGCCTTACACTTTTCCAACACTTTCGCATGCATTACCTCTACCTCCATTGATTCTCACGGCATCCTGGTGTGATGCGCAGGCCAGGAGGCATTTTGCAGATGAGGAATAGAGCTTTTTCCTTTCCCACTACCAAGATCAAAAAGTGGCAAAGTCAGCACTAGAACCCAGATCATCTGGGACATTTCCCCCAGTTGTTCATGATATCCTTTTTGGTCTAAAGAAGCAGTAATTGAGAGTAGATAGTGTTCATGGAGCTAAGAAAATCCACCTTTGATTAATGAACTATTCTGTTCTCCTCAGATCATGTTCCTAATATTCTATAATTGAATGCAAATGCATCTTATGTGACTCTGTGGGTTAATGCATTGGACTGCAAAATCGGATTGAACTGCTAGGTCGGCGGTTCAAGTTCACCAGCTGCTCACTGGACATCCTATACAGGGTCACTATGAATTGGAACTGACTCAACAGCACTTAACAAACAAATAAAAACATTTTAAGTGTTACATTTTTGTGCTTTTCTATCCCACTTATTTTTTAAAGATGAAGCAGTTAAATATAGACAAATCTAATAGCAAACTAGGAAAATTGGAATAGAAGGGCTATAAAAGGTCAAGAAATTCAACTGTGTCCCCATTTAATATAGCATCTCAATTAATAAGAAACTTGCTTTAAAACTACATAGAGTTTTAGATATTTCTTTAAAAAGCTGATCATTTTTCTATGCATGAATTCATTTTTTAATTGTAAAAATAGTTATCAACTTGCTTTTAGACACAGGAAAAGTCCACATTCTCCTTTATCCTTAATATCTTAACCTAAAGAATAAATTATGCATTTTCATCTGAATAAAGACTTTTGAATTAATACATTTAATTTTTCATTTGTAGATATCTGTGGAGTTTAAGGAAGCTATGGAGCTCATCAGAGTATAACACTGAAGAATGTGATGGCTGAAAACCATTTGAAAATGCTGACAATTCAGCAGTGTGAAGGAGCCAACAGACTCCCTAGAAACAGGCCCTATATTTGCAATATTTGCTTCAAGCACTTTGAAACACCGTCAAAATTAGCTAGACATTACCTTATTCATACTGGTCAAAGGCCATTTGAATGTGAAGTGTGTCATAAAACTTTTAGGCAATTAGTTCATCTGGAGAGACACCAATTAACTCATAATCTGCCTTATAAATGTAATATTTGTCAACGCCATTTTAAAAATCTGAAAACATTTGTGAAGCACCAACAGCTTCATAATGAAACCTACCAGAATGATGTTAAACAGGTCAGAAGACTGATGGAAGGCAAGCAAGAAAAGGCAGTTTTGGGAGTTTATCGACCTTTTACCTCAGAGGAGAAATGGGCGTTACACACGTGCTCTAAGCCTGACCCCACATATAACCCTGCAAAGAGAAGAAAGAATAGTCACGCATGTGCAATCTGTGGCAAGATGTTTCCATCACAATCAAAACTCGATAGGCATGCACTTATTCACACTGGTCAGAGACCTTTTAAATGTGTCCTGTGTGGTAAATCTTTCCGACAGTCAACTCATTTAAAGATCCACCAACTCACACATTCAGAAGAAAGGCCATTTCAATGTTGTTTCTGTCAAAAAGGATTTAAGATTCAAAGCAAACTTCTGAAGCATAAACAAACCCATACCAGGAATAGGACCTTTCAGGCTCTTTCGTTAAAGAGTCCAGAATCATGCCCCCTGCCTGATAAATTAAGTACAAAGCAGGAAGGTGTTAAAAATGGTGCTCAGGGTGGATCTGAGGAGAATAATCCATTTGATACCCATTCTATTTATATAGTCCCTTTTCAGTGTCCAGAGTGTGAAGAGTGTTTTGAATCAGAGCAGATTCTGAATGGACACAAGTGTTTTCCTGCCATAGATGGCAAAACTTCAAGCAGGCTCAAAAGAAGCTACAACTATAAAACCGTTGTTAAAAAACTCTTGGCCAAGCTTAAACGTGCTGGGGGTAAGAAATTAGATAACTTCCCATCTGAGAAAAAACTATTTAAAAACAGTTTCTTGAAAAATTGTGATCTTTTTTCTGGTGAGCAGAGCTCTGAACAAACTCAGAGAACATTTATGGGTTCTCTTGCCAAACATGGAACATACAAGACAGTTAGCAATAAAAAGAAAAAAACATTGACTTTGCCATTCTCTTGGCAAAAGAAATCCCAGAGCCAACATGGGGGGAAAACTTTGAAAGGTGTCCGTACATCAGAAAGCATGTTAAGTATGGATAGTTCTGTAAATAATAAAGATGTGTCTGTCTATAGTTCATCAGGTAAGGAATTCTTTAATAATTATGAAATACTTCAAGGTGGTTTTTCAGTTCCAAGTGAAAGTATACATACTGGACATAAAATGTGTCCTTGTGACAAGTGTGAGAAAGTATTTCCTTCTATATCTAAACTACAACGACACTATTTAATCCACACTGGACAGAGGCCTTTTGGCTGTAATGTCTGTGGGAAATCTTTTAGACAGTCAGCTCATTTAAAAAGACATAAATTAACTCATACTGAAAAGATTCCTTATAGACGATCTTTTTGCCAAGTGGAATTTGAAAATTTGAACAAACTTTTCAATCATCCGGGTGATAATGTTAACTGTAATGCTTCCCCGCTGGATCAGGCTCCATTTGGCTTTCAAAAACATGAGGTCTCTGAGTCAGATCAAATATCAGAAATAGACATTAAGGCAGAATCAGAGGATTTCATGTTTGGTCCTCACTGTAGCAGCAGACAGCCCTACCTCTCCACTGCATGTCTGGAGTCAGAGCAGAGCCATCGGGGGCACTGTTGCAGCTGCTTGGAGCACGCTGAGAGGAATGATGGTCTCCTTTACCAATGCAGTGTATGTTCTAAAAGTTTCAGATCGCCATCAAAACTGGAAAGACACTATCTAATTCATGCCGGGCAGAAGCCATTTGAATGCTCAGTTTGTGGCAAAACATTCAGACAGGCTCCTCACTGGAAGAGACATCAACTTACTCACTTTAAAGAACGACCCTAAGAGGAAATGATTGTCTTAAATTCAGTTATATAACTGACACAGTCACTAACACGTTTATGGTTTGTGATGATCTTGTTCTTAAAACCACGTGTCATTTAAGTTGCATTCTTATCCAAAGGCCTACATTAGATTGAATGGGTTTCATAAGCAATTACTTGTCCTGCATGGTGAGGAGGTAATATAAAGAAAATTGATATAGTTTAAGGATAGCCAAATTAATTTTTGGAGGGAAGAACATGGTTTAATGCTGTAAAGTAAGCATTTTATTTGAATATAAGCATATAGTTTGACTATATAATAGTGTTACAAATCCATGGTGCTGTATAAATGATTCTGCCTCATTCATTTTTTAAAAGGAATTATTCCTGACGACATGCCATCTCCATTAAAATATACTAAAAAAGAAAATCTGGGAGGCAAAAATTCTTTCCTAAGTGTAGTAAATTGCTAAATACCGTAGAGTCAGTTCTGGCTAATAGCGACCCTGTATATGGTTTCTGAGGAGCGGCTGGTGGGTTGGAACTGCTAACCTTACAGTTAGCATTCCAGTGCTTACCCTACAGTGCCATACCAGGATCCCAGTGTAGTACATTACTGTTAAGTGCCATTGAGTCAGTTCTGACTCATTGCAACTCTATGAGTATAGAGCTTCTGAGGAGTGACTGGTGGGTTTGAACCACCAACCTTTTGGTTAGAAGTCCAGTAGTTATCATACAGCGCCACAGCAGGACCCCAGTATAGTAAATAGTACCACTGTATTTCATTCATTTTACACTTAACCTGAAAGCGTAATTTTTTCCACTCGCAGGCCAGATTCTAGTACATTTCTTTACTTGTGACTTTAAAAAAATACTGGAGGTAATAAAAGTGAAAATGGATAAGAAAATTATAGCACTATTTTCATTAGTGTCTTCAAAGCCATTTATGTTTAGAACTATGTTAGTTCCACGTTTTCCTTAGATGAGGAAATCATTTTTAGGATGGAGGCCAAGATGTACTCACCTATATTTACCATGTTCACTTGCCAAGAATGTTTCCAAGTGCCATGATCTTTTTGATAATATGTGTGCAATTCTATCCTTTTAGAGGAGTCGATCATGTATTTGCTTGCTAATGGTTGACAGCAATAGTTGTAGACTTCAGACTCTCATCTAGAGACCTGTAGCCATCCCTATGGTGGTGGTGTGCCCTGGAGTCGGTCCCGACTCATAGCAACCCTGTAGAGAGTTCTGAGGCTGTAACAAAAAAACCTCATCTTCTCCCTTGAAGCAGCTGGTAGATACGAACTGCTGACCTTGTGGAGAACCGCCCACTATGCTACCAGGGCTCCTTGCATTCTCATAAGACTTAACATTTACATCAGGGAAGCATTTCATGCCTCTGAGTGGCCCTCTGACTTACTAAGCTGGATCAAGTAGCAATCATTTAAGTTCAGTTCCTGGTGGTGCTTTAGGATAAGCATTGGACTGCCAGCCATATGATCAGCAGTTCAAACCCACCAGCCTCTCTTTGGGAGACAGATGAGGTTTTCTGCTCCTTATGCAGGGTCGTGATGACTTGGAATGAACTCAATGGCAGTGAGTTTGGTATGTTTTGTGTTCATTTGAATGCCAAAAACCCATGATCCTTGCTACATTTTGTATAAGATACTTTCATTGTTGAGGCTATCATTCTATATAGACGTGTCATGATTGGGGAAATACTAATCTAACTTACAAACTGGTCATATTTGCCATTGTATATTAAATCTTCAGTGGTGATTTTTGGAAATAGAAGAATTTAACCATTATATTTCTATAAAAGGAAGAATAGGTGGATATTTATCCTAGCACACTTAAATATAGGGGAAACCTTCATTGAGAATGTGAACAAATGAACAAATCTTGGGGATGAGCGGG
This sequence comes from Chrysochloris asiatica, assembly GCF_000296735.1. Lineage (NCBI taxonomy): Eukaryota > Metazoa > Chordata > Mammalia > Afrosoricida > Chrysochloridae > Chrysochloris > Chrysochloris asiatica. Next base: position 43,660,609 of record NW_006408522.1, read on the forward strand.
GAGATCTGTTTATTTCTAATGCAAGTGAAATCAAATTTAGAGACAAAAAATGATGAGATAAAATGCCCACGGATGTGTAAATGTGCCTTTAAAATAAAAAAGGAATCAGCTGCGACATGTACTAAAACAGAAGATAATTATATGTGTTACAGAAGAATTTCTGTAGGTTTTTTTCTCAAAATATGCTCCTCCAGTGCAAGCAAGATGATGGTTTACAGAGTTTATGCAAATTTTTCAAGAACATATCTATCACATAAAAGCAAGAAGTGACTAGTTCAGTTTTCTAAAAACACGTAAATATTCAAGGTGGTTTATTTCTTACAATGTCTGAAATTATGTGTTGGCATTTTCCTAATCTATTTATGTAATTTTATTTGAAGGAAATGTATATATATATTCCTTTTTCAAATGACTGGGAGAATTCTAACAGTATTGTGCTTGTATATTATGAGACTTTATTTGCCTAAGTGATAAACTTTTTTTTTGGTCCATGGCATTTTAAGCTGCTTCGTATTGAAAGTTGGAAAAGTGTAAAAATTTTTGTCAAAAATGTACTGTAGTGCTATTTGAGTACCTGTAACAAGATGCTCATTTACCTTTATTATGATTGCAAACTTCTTGTGGAAACATTATAGGCATGAAAATAACCGATATACTATTTATACCAAGAAGATTTCACATTACATGTTAAATAACAGTTTGCTGCACATTAGAACTGTTAGTATTGTTGAATCAATTACTTTGGTTTTCTGAAAACAAACTATAAATATCTCTAAAGAGAACTATAAGAATTTTGTGTTCAGCGCTTCCAGGCCATAGCATGATTATTTACTGAAATAGGTTAAGTGGAATTTCAGTTTCTGGTTTTTCAACTGCACTAGGGCCTACCATTTTAGGATAAAAATGTGTCTATGTAAAAGGGAATTATAAATGTTCGTTAAATTCTTGAAAAATATAGATTTCAGAATATTTTAAAATAAAGTTTAAAGTTATACAGCTTGGATGTCTTTGTTAGTATGTTTTTTGATTAAATAAAATCACATGATCATGTGACAAAGTACTACAGATTGCCAAACACTTCCTTCCCTGGGTCCAATCCAGTCTATCTTCCATACTGAATCCCCTGACAAGAATATATTTTACTTCTTGCTTCACAATACGTTTGACAGTCCCTTATCATCTACAAAAGAATATGTTAACTCCATCACATACCTTAAGATCTACTGCTTGCACACTCATCGTTTCTTTCTTTCCAGATTTATAATTAAGAAATACAGAATTAGTTCTTCTAATCCGTAAGAACATTTTTGGGTTTTTTTTTTTTTGCCTCCATCTTCTCTGTTTGTTGTGTGTTATTGAGTTGAGTATGATTCATAAGGCCCTAGAATAGAATTGTTCCATAGACTGTTTCCTAATGATTAAATGGAATGTGGAGTGAATAGTATTTGGCAAATACATTGGCATACTTTTATTCATTCTTTGAGTTTTTAACCTAAATTCTACTTTTTCACTGGAAGCCTTTCTGATATACCCATCTCTCTACTCCCACTACTTTTACATTAACTCCATTGTCACTGTCTATCTTCCACCAGACAAGTGGCTGTCAAACTTCAGTGTGCAGCACAATGAGAGGGTTTGCCAGCTTACTGGCCCACACCCTTGGTGCTTCTTACTAAGTTCTAGAATTAAACTGAGAATTTGCACTTATTATATATATTACCTTCTCAAGTAATGCTATTGGTTTACTTACTAGTAGGGAGCTCTGGTAGCGTAGTGGTTACGAATCGGGCTGCGAACCTTAAGATCAGTGGTTCGAAACTACCAGCCGCTCCGCGGGAGAAAGATGAGGCTTTCTACTCCCGTAAGGATTTACACCCTCGGAAACCCTGTACAGGGTCGCTATGGGTCGGAACCGACTCGACGGCACTTAACAACAACAACAACAAAAGTGATATTATATGTTGAGAACCATTGAGCTAGAGTACATAGCTCTGGAAACAGGAGATACATATTTTTATTTTTTATATGGGGGGGACTCATATAGGTTCTGGCAAATATTAGGTCCTTAAGTCTTTATGAAATGTACAAAGGAGGGAGAGAATGAATTAAACCATTATTCCAAATTTTTACACTCCCCTTAAATCTGTAACCTCAATTAGATCCTTTCACTCTCAAAGAATGATAACTTTGCTGTTATCAAAATCAATCCAACACGAATTGTCAACTTCCCTCCTCTTCACCCAAAAAAGTCTCTTGTTTCTGGGTTAGCAATCTAGTATTTATCCTACAATGCCACACCAGGATCCATTAGACTGTCTCTGGTTCCTTTCCTTTATCCAACTTCCTTATTATAAAACAGAAAACTTGTAAAATAGAGGAAAACTATGAAATACACATATTAGAAATAACGTGAATATAAAAACCTGTCTGCCAAAATTTTGGCTGAGAGAAGTGGTATTAATTGGGAGAGATACTACCTTTCTTTGTATCTTGCCATAAATTCATTGTTAAGTCCCATCAAGTCAGTTCCAACTCACAGTGACCCCTATATAGGGTTTCCAAGGAGTGGCTAGTGAGTTTGAAACACTGACCTTGTGTTTAGCCAAGCAGTGCTCATCCTACAGCACCACACCAGGACTCCATAAATCCACTAGATATTATCAATTAAAACCATTCACATAGATTAATAGAAAGCTATATTAGGTCTGGTGCTTATTGGCTTAATGTCCTCAGTACCACTTAGCCACAAAATTATTTATATATATATATATATATAATATATAAATTTATCATATATTATAGTAGGCAAATGAACTACTCATCAGTACCTGGATTTTCTCCTGCTCCCTCAGTCTGTCTGTACAGAAGTGGAAGCATCTTTTACATTAAAAGCTGTTATACCTTTGTTTTTTGTCTCCATTGTGTTCTAAGGTTCCAGTGTTCTTTCACTCATGTAGGATGAATTTCTCTTTATTCCATCTTGTCAGTGTCTTTTAGGGTTATCCCTTCTGGTTTATTCATACTAGCAAAACCCAAATTTATGCCTTTTAAAAACATGTCCCTTGAAAGTCATGAAAACTTAGACATTACCAAAAATACCTTGAAGGAGTGAGTCACTGGGCCTGGTGGCTCAGGACTGTAGTCTTGGGGGACACAATTTGGCATAGCTGCCAAATGTCAATTGGCATAACATAGTCCACAAAAACAATGTTCTACATCCTTTGGTGAGTAGCAAGTGAGATCTTAAAGGCTCATGAGCAGTCATCTAAGATGAAACTATTGGTCTTTCCCTGTTCAGAGGCAACAAGAATGATGAAAATTGAAGACACATGGAAGCAATTAGTCCAGTGGACTAATGGATCATCTGAACATCAGTCCTCATGACCATGAGACCAAAAAACGCTAGATGATGCCTGGCTGCCACTACCAACTGCTCTGAAAGGGATTAGACGGTTCTATACAGAGTGGGAGAAAATGTGGAACAAAACTCAAAATCATAAAAAGATCAGACTTAGTGGTCAGATAATGACAGGTGGAACCCTAATGCTGTGGTCCTTGCTTACCCTACAGGTCTGGAACTGAAAATCAAACCTGTGGCTCAGTTTTTAGTCAAGCACAGATTAAGGGTGTGGGCAGAGGAGAGCAATACTAGTGAGTATGAAAACCATGGAATTGTCAACCATTTGAGATCAAAAGAGCACTACTTATTCAAAATCAAAATTCAAAAAGGTTGGAAAAGAAGAAGGAATGGAAACAAGAAACATAGAGAAAATGGGATCAATGATGTAACTTTGAGGGGATTGCAGTCATTGAGATGAAATGAAGTATACGATTTGTTGACTGTAAAACTGACGATCTGCTCTGTAAACCTTCACTCAATGCACAATAAAAAGTTGTGTTTTTAAATTTACCTTAGGTTTGCAATAACCTCCCATCCCCATGTAATCTACTCCAACCCAATTAACATACCACTAAGAAGTCATTTTCCAAAAGTATATTTCCAATCAGTGGCTTCCTATTGACTGCCACAATAAATACAATCTCTTTTCCCTGTGAAAACTTTCCACATGTCAAGTCTTCTATTATTCACTAGTCATATTCCCCAAATGCGCCAGACTGCAAAGCTGTTTGAACTGCAAGGTAGGCGGTTCAAGCTCACCAGCTGCTCCTCAGAAACCCTATACAGGGTCGCTATGGGTCGGAACCGACTCAACGGCACTCAACAACAATAATATTCCCCAGCATAACCTACTTCCATGGCTTTATCTGTGCTGTGACTATACTTTAGTTCTTTGTGTAAAAATCTAAATGTACAGGGTTTCTGAGTGTAGTTGGTAGGTTTGAAATGCCAACCATGCAGTTAACTGTCCAGTGTTAACCCTACCATGCCACATCAGGGCTCGTTTGCAAACATTTGTTGTTGTTAAGTGCCTTTAAGTTGGTTCTGACTCATAGCAACCCTGTATATAGGGTTTCTGAGCAACTGGTGACCTTGCAGTTCAAACTGACTTGCAGTTACAGTCCAGTGACTAAACCCACAGTGCCACCAAATATAGTGTCTATAAAACAGTAGGTAAAATATAATTTTCTAAGGAGCTCTGGAAGCATAGTGGTTATGAATCAGGCTGTGAACCTTAAGGTCAGCGGTTCGAAACTACCAGCCGCTCCATGGGAGAAAGATGAGGCTTTCTACTCCCCTAAAGATTTACACCCTCAGAAACCCTGTACAGGGTCGCTATGGGTCAGAACTGACTCAACGGCACTTAACAACAACAACAACAAAGTGCTTTTATGATGATTATATTTTTACACAGTATTTCTAGTGTAAAGGATTTTGAATTTAATCTCTGTCTCTAAAGATTTTTTTGTGTTTTCCTTTCATGATAATTTTTTAATGAATTATATATGTTGCAAAATTCAAAAGTTAAAAAAGAGTATAAAATGTAAAACGAGACTCCCCTTTGCTCTCCTCCTTCCCCTTAAGTCCTGCTTCCCGGAGACAGTAGTGTTACCCCTGTTTTGCGTATGCACATCTAGGGAGACTTTACTAGAGCTACATGTTTAATTTCTATATGGGTTTGGGGGTGGTGTGCATTCTCATTCAAGTAGATATGCATTCAAACTCAATACTAAGCAAACAAGCAATCCAATTAAATATGTATAAAAAACCTGAACCATCTTTCCCAAATAAAATCTATAGATGGCAAATCAGCACAAGAAAAGATACTCAACATTATCAGTCATTGTTGGGGTTGTTGTTAAGCCCCATCAAATTGGTTCTGAGTCACAGCAATCCTGTATAGGGTTTCTGAGGAGTGGCTGGTGGGTTTGAACCATCAACCTTGAGGTTAGCAGTCCAATGCTTATCCTATAGCACCACACCATGACCCAAGTGAGATACCGTTACACATCTTTTAGAATAACTAAAATTAAAAATAGCTGAATAAGTTAGAATATACAAACCATTTATATCAAGGATATTCAATTATTCCTGATACCATATTTATAATTACCATGACAGAAAACAGCCCCTAGACTGCAATATCTGTAGATCTAAGCAAACCAAAAACCAATTACTTTACACTGAGCCTTCACTCATGACAGACACTCTGAACACATTTGCTCATTTCTTCCAACAACTGAAAAATAGGCACTCAATTTTATAATCAGGATAACTGAAATTCAGGGAAATTAAATTTCATGTGATTTGTCTTACATTATATAAGTTATTGAGTGGCACAGCTGGTATTTGAATTTGGGTGTGCCAGTTTCAGAATCTGTGTTCTTCCAATTATAACACATTACCCTTCATGATGGTTCAATACTAGACATTTTTTATTTTACACAAGTTATAAGCTGAATGGACTTGAATAACACCAAGTATTTAGAAAATAAAGCTAATAGAAGGTCTTATACAAGTCCATTAGGGCCTCACAGTTATTTCAGAGTGATTGGTGGGTAAGTATGAGTTACAATGTAATGGTAAAGTTTGTGTATCTGTTTAGCAAGTCATGATTCTCAGTGAGCTGCCATTCTAATGTAGTCAGCTCCTAAGTTGAGATAGGATACAATGCAATCACTTCCATAGATCTGCTACAAACAGTCAGTCAGTTGAAAGGGAGTTTCCTCTACGGTATATCTGCTTCCAATATATGTGGATGGCAAAGTTCCTTTCTTTTAGCTATATTTGGTTCCTGTATCTGGCTGGTCATCTGAACGCCAGTTCTTTGGACTTGAGTCAGTGGCCTGTTGAATTGCCTGTCCATCCTGGGAGTCATTGGCACCCTGCTATTTTACCTGTTGGATTAATTCACAAACTGCCATCTGACTGCTGAGCTTGAATTCATCAGCCTCACAACTATGTGAGGTCCAGCCTGGCATCTGACCTATGGACTTGGAATTTGCCCACCTCTACTACTTACTATGTGAAAGGAGCTCTGGTAGCGTAATGGTTACGAATTGGGCTGCGAACCTCAGGGTCAGCAGTTCGAAACTACCAGCTGTTCCGCAGGAGAAAGATGAGGCTTTCTGCTCCCATAAAGATTTACAGCCTTGGAAACCCTGTACAGGGTCCTTATGAGTCGGAACCTACTCCATGGCACAAAACAACAACTACAACACCACTCTGTGAAGAGTCCTGGTGTGGCATTTTGGGTTAATGTGTTTGATGGACTGTAAGGTTGGTTTGAACCACAAGTGCAGCGGTTCAAGCTCACCAGTCGCTCCTTGGAAATCCTATACAGGATCACTATGAGTCGAAATTGAGCTGGTGGCACTTAACAACAACTACTGTGTGAGCCGTTTCCTTGAGATAAACTTCACTGACTTTGCCTTTCTAGAGAACCCATCCTATCACCCAGTCAATGACTTACAGAGGACTTACAATGACTTACAATCTCTGTAACAAGATTCTTAGGAATAATTTGCACAACATGCTGCCTTCTAGAAAAGCCTATACGATGCATTATAGGTCTGATCAAGATAGCTATAAACTCTTTTCAACATGCATCTATCTCCATTTATATCATATCATCTTTTGAAATTTGAAAAGACCTTATAACACATTTAAACCAATCCTTGAGACAGCTAGCTGCCTTAGATAAGAGTAAGATAAAAAACACCATGGTGATACTAGCATCAAAAAAAATTTAAGGACTATATGTAAAAATTTACTCAACATAAATCATAGTCCTCAATGTAAAATATAGAACTACAAAACTCATAGAAGAAGAAACAGTCAAAAACTTTTGTAACCTTGGGTCAGGCAAAAACTTGGTTTCTTAAGTACAATACCAAAAGCACAATGCATAAAAGAAAAGTAATAGATAAATTGGGCTTCTTCAAAGTTAAGCATACACACTCTTTGAAAGGCACTGTTATGAAGTCACACAGAGAAAATATTTGCAAATCCATATCTGATGAAATACTTGTATCCAGAATATTTTGAAATGACTTTCAAAACTTAATAATAGAAAAACAAACAATCCAATTTAAAATATGGGTTAAATATTTGAACAGACACTTGAACAAAAAAGATAAATGAATGGCAAATATGCATGTGAAAAGATGCTCAACATCATTAGTCATTAGGAAAATGCAAATTAAAGTCACAATGAAATATATTCCACACCTATTAGAATAACTAAAATGAAAGACTATTTATACTAAGTATTGGTGAGAGTGAGCAGGAACTAGAATTCATACACTATTGGTGTGAATGAAAAATGATAACATTTGGAAAACAAGCAGTTTCTCAAAAAGCTAAACATATACCTACAATATGATCCAACCATTTAACTACTAAGTATTTATTAAAAATCAACAACAAAAACACCAAAAGAAAGTGATCTAAGTAAAAACATATTGCTACAAAATCATAGAACCCTTGATTAAACCAAAAAAAAAAAAAAAATCAAAATGTGAAGATTGTGTTTCTTGACATACCTTCCATATAACTCTCTATATTTCTGAAGGTAGTGATTCCATTTCTAGAAGTCCTTCCCAAATAATTCAGTGTCTTCAATTTGTATATCAAAATGGCAATTTAAGCATCTTCAAGGGACTGAAATTGTGTTCCTTTGAAATATTCTTTGAGTGTGACAGTGCAAGATCAGGGTTGTAGAGTGGCTAGGGTAAGGTTCTCCAATGATGTTCTCTTGAACAGCCCTTGCTACCCCTGAAGAATGAGCAGATGCATTGTCGTGATGGAAAATAATTCATTGGTGCAACTTCCCTGGCCTTTTTCTTACCAATGCAGTTTTCAGTTTTCTTAAAATTTCTTCCTAATATGGTCCATGACTGCCGTGTGTCCTTCACGAAAATCTACCAAGATGACTTCCTTGGAATCCCAAAGATTTTTTGCCATAATCTGCGGGAGTCCAGCTCACGCGGGGTTGTGGGACACGAGAGGAGACGCAGAGTCGACGAAAATGAAAGCAATGGAAAGCCTCTGATTAGTTGCCTGGAGGGGCTCTCTTTCTCTGTCTGCTTGTTCTTCTTCTCTCTCTCCCCTGGCCCAGCTCAGCAAGTCTTTATTTTTTATACTTAAAATTGCACAGTACATAATGAGTTGATACTTTGATTTTTCCATGAATTATTACACAGTTTCAATCACAACATTCCTTTTACTCTGTGATTATGCAATCTTAACAAAAGTATTTCTGTGATGTCCAAACTGACCTTTACATATCCTATTCATTTTTCAACCACTGAACACTTTCCTTTTGACATGATCTCCTTTCCTTTGTTGTTGTTGTTGTTGTCAGGTGCCATCAAGTCGGAACTGATTCATAGCAACCCCATGCACAGCATAACGAAACAATGTCTGATCCTTGGCCAACCTCACTACCGCTGTCACACTCGAGTCCATCAATGATGCCACGTGGCCAATCCATCTCGTTAGGGGTCTTCCTCTCTTTCTCTGACCTTCCATCTTACCCAGCATGACATCCTTCTCCAGTGACTGTTCCCTCAAGACAATATGTCCAAATTATGAGAGACGAAGCTCAGCCATCTTGGCCTCCAAGGAGAACTCTGGCTGCACTTCTTCCAAAACAGATCTATTGGTTCTTTTGGCAGTCCATGGCACTTTCAGTATTCTCCTCCAACACAACTCAAAGGCATCAATTCTTCTACGATCTTCCTTATTCACTGTCCAGCTTTTGCATCCATATGAGGTTATTGAAAATACCATGACTTGGGTCAGGCGCACCTTAGTCCTCAAGCTGACATATCTGCTCTTCAATACAAAAGATCAAGTTAAACCTTACACAAATCATTTCCACTTATCAGACCCTTGATTACATCTTTTTAGTAATATAAGTTCCTATTAATCATCAATGCTTACACTACTTTATTGTTTCTACTAGCTGATTATCAATCCTCTATTCTACCTACTACACTATTATTTTCATAGTAAAAGCATTACTAACATCTACTTAATTTTGTTTTCTAAAAAAGTGTTCATTAAATTGCTTAACCACAGTGTTCTTGTATTTCTTTTCTTTTGAGGCTGTGAGGCATAAGACCCAACCTGGCTAATTGCTGCAAGAAATGTAGGTTATTAAGTTTTGACCACCTTTCACTTATGTTCACTATTCTCTGCCTATTCACGTAGGTGCCTGTATGTAATAGTGGGGGGTTGTAAATTCTGTCTGGTAATTGATTGTGGTGAGGTCTGTAGGGGTCAGTCAGCTTCACTTTAGTTTGCTATCTACTTTTGTGATCTCAAAAATGCAGTTACTTTGTACTTAAGTTTTCTGTGAACAGGAGTGGCACATACAATTTCCTTTGATTCTAATCCACCGAAGCTGAGAGCAATTGTTGCCAGACTGGTTTTCCCTAAGGCTTGTAGAACTCATAGTGAAAGGCTGTGAATATGGCCATATTATATATTTTTCCAAGTAAATTCAAAGTTATCCTGAAGAGGAGATAGAAGCCAGCTTCTGAGAATCACCTGCTTTGCATGCTGTTTCTCCTCCCACTGGGACTGTGTCAAACAGCAGAACTGAAGATGGCTCTCTGCAATAACCTTCTGAGAAGACCTCTCAGCCTTGAATTTAAATGACCCTAAGAGATCCCTTCAAAAGACCCTGTATAGACTAGACTGTGCTCTCTGGATCATATTAATAAATCCAAGACTCATACCCTGTTATGATTCATGCCATAAATTTGTCTTCATTAGCTTCAATTTTACTTACATGACTAATGGAAAGATCAATTCTTTAACTAATGTTCAAACAATATTTTTGGCACTCATTGAGCTGAAAGCTCACTGAGGTCAACATGTTCACTTAAAATTGAAAATGTGGAACCATGGGAGACTCCAACTTCAGTAGCTACCACATCGATAGTAATTCTATGGTCTTTTTTCACCAGTTTCTGGACTTCAGCCATAGTTTCTTTATTTGTTGAGACTGACAGTCTTTCCTCTCTGGGTTCCTCTTTGAGAGTTCCCTGATCTTCCTAAAAATCCTTAAACCAGCTAAACACTGTTGTTTTATGTGGGACAGCATTCCTGTAAACATTTTGAAATCTTCAATGATTTGGAAAGATGTCTACTTAAGTTTTGTTAAATATTTGATATTATCCCTGACCTCAAAAAAAATTTTTTTCAAGGTACAAAAGTATTCTCTTTTTTTTTGTAAGTCACCTGTAATGATTAGCGTTTTGTGTCAACTTGGCTAGGCTAGAATTTCCAGCACTTTGGCATTTGAGGATGTGCTGATCCCCACCGTGATGGGACTTGATATTGGCATAGTTGGAAGCATGGTGAGTAGCTGTGAGCAGCCAATCAGTTGAAGGGATGCTTTCTTGGGAGAGTAGCCTGGTCCCAATATAATGGACATGTGGGAGGGACTCTATAATTGTATGTCATTTCCTTGTTAATAAATTTCTCATATATTTCTTAAGTGCTATCAAGTCGTTTCTGACCCATAGCGATTCTGTATAGGGTTTCCGAGGAACAACTGGTGAGCTTGAACCACTGACCTTGCAGTTCAAATGGCTTTGCAGTCTGGCGCATTAACCCACAGCGCCACACCAGGACTCCCATATGTGTTTGTGTGTGTATATATATATATGTTGTTGTTGTTAGGTGCCATCAAGTCGGTACTGACCCATAGTGACCTTATGCACAGCAGAACGAAACATTGCCTGATCCTGGGCCAACCTCACTAATGTTGCCACACTTGCATCCATCAATGCTGCCACTTGGCCAATCCATCTCATTGAAGGTCTTCCTCTTTTCCTCTGATCCTCCACCTTACCAAACATGATATCCTTCTCCAGCAACTGGTCCCTCCTGACAATATGTCCAAAGCATGAGAGACAAAGTTTGGTCATCTTGGCCTCTAAGGAGCACTCTGACTGCACTTCTTTCAAAACAGATCTAATGATTCTTTTGACAGCCCATGGCACTTTCAATATTCTTCTCCAACACCATAACTCAAAGGCATCAATTCTTCTACAATCTTTCTTATTCACTGTCCAGCTTTCGCATGCATATGAGGTTATTGAAAATACCATGGCTTGAGTCAGGCGCACCTTAGTCCTCAAGCTGACATCTTTGCTCTTCAACACCCTAAAAGGTCTTGTGCAGCCAATTTGCTTAATGCATTACGTCGTTTGATCTTTTGACTGCTGCTTCTGTGAGTGTTGATAGTTGATCCAAGAAGAATGAAATCCTTGAAAACTTCAGTCTTTTGTCCATTGATAAGAATGTTGTTTATTGGTCCACTGGTGAGGATTTTTGTTTTCTTGACATTGAGATGTAATCCATACTGAAGGCTGTGCTCTTTGATCTTCATCAGTAAATGTTTTAAGTCCTCTTCACTTTCAGCAAGGAAGGTTGTATCATCTGCATATCACAGGTTGTTAATGAGTCTTTCTCCAATTCTGATGCCACGTTTTTCTTCATAGAACCCAGCTTCTCAGATTATTTGCTCAGCATACAGTTTGAATAAGTATGGTGAAAGAATACAACCCTGTTGGACACCTTTCTTAATTTTAAACCATTCAGTGTTCCCATGTTCTGTTTGAACAACTGCTTCTTGGTCCAGGTACAGATTCCTCATGAGCACAATTAAGTTGTTCTGGAATACTCATACTTCACAATGTTGTCCATAGCTTGTCATGATCCATGCAATCAAAAGCCTTTGTGTAGTCAATAAAGTACAGGTAAACATCTTTCTGATATTCTCTGCTTTCAGCCAAGATCCATCAGACATCAGCAATGATATCCCTCATTCTACGGCCTCTTCTGAATCCGGCTTGAATCTCTGGAAGTTCTCTGTCAATGTATGATTGTAGCCGTTTCTGTATTACCTTCAGCAAAAATTTACTCGCATGAGATATCAAAGAGATTGTCTGATGATTTCCACATTCCCTTGGGTCACCTCTCTTTGGAATGGGCACAAATATGGATCTCTTCCAATCAGTCGGCCAGATAGTTGTCTTCCAAATTTCTTGAATAGCAGAAAAACACTGTCAAATATATATATTGCTTCTCTAGAAAACCCAGTCTAAGACAATGCCCTAAGGATGCTAACACAACTGTACTACTGAGAGAACTTATCTTCAGTCACCCACTGATCACAGAAATATGTTTAAACACATTTTGTTTAGAAAAGCTAGCGTCCTGTATGAACTGGAATCCTGGTAGCAAAAATTACTTTTTGACTTACTCTCACATATGTGCATCCACAAAAAACCACACACAAACGCTCACAGAAGCTTTATTTATAACTGGCCCAAACTGGAATCAACCCATATACCTATCAACAGATGAATGGATTAGCAAATTCGTATAATGGAATACCACACAGAAATGAAAAAGAATGAATTCTGGATACATAAAATACAATGAATCCCAAAAATCTTTATTATGAAAGAAATAAAGAAGAAAGATATGTATTGTAAAACTTCATGTATATAAAAGTCTATAAGAAGAAAACTAATCTATACCTCTTGAATGACAGAAAGCAGATCAGTGGTTGCCTGGGAATAGGTGGATTGCATTGGTGTAAAGGAGAGATTCTAGAGGACTATAAAGAAATTTTTTCCAACACTTGTCTGTTTGTTGTACTGTGGTGGCTTGTGAGTTGGTGTGATTCTGGAAGCTATGCCACCTGTATTTTAAAAACCAGCAGGGTCACTCATGGTAGACAGGTTTCAGTGGAGGTTCCAGACTAGAAAGAAAATGAAGCTGACCTTTTGAATATGAATCATTAACCATTGAAAACCTTATGAATAGTAGTGGAACATTGCTACAGTTCCAAAAGATGAGCTCCTCAGGTTGGAAGGCACCCAAATTATGACTGGGGAAGAGCTGTCTCCTCAAAGTACTGTTGACCTTAATGACATGAATTCAGCAAAGATTTCTGGACCTTCATTTGCTGATGGAGCACAACTGAGAATGAGAAGAAACAGCTACAAACATTCATTAATAATCGGAACATGGAATGTACAAAGTATGAACATAGGAAAATTGGAAGGCATCAAAAATGAAATGGAACACATAAAGATTGATATCCTAGGCATTAGTGAGCTGAGGTAAACAGATACTGCCCATTCTGAACTGGACAATCATATGGTTTACTATGCTGGGAACAACGAATTGAACAGGAATGGCATCACATTCATCGTCAAAAAAGAGAATTTCAAGATCGATCTTGAAGTACAGTGCTGTCATACACCCAAATGGAAGACCAGTTAATAGTGGTATAATTCAACTATACACACCATTCACTAATGCCAAAGATGATGAAATTAAAGAATTCTACAACTTTTAAAAATCTGAAATTCATCAAAATGCTATCAGGATGCATTGATAATTACTGGTGACTGGAATGTGAAATTTGGAAAACATGGCCTGATAGAAATGCTGGAAACCATACAATAGAATTTTGCAAGACCAGCTACTTATTCACTGAAAATACCTTTTTCAACAACATAAGTGGCAACTATACACATGGAACTCACCAGATGGGATACACAGGCATCAAATTGACTACATCTTTGGGAAAAGACAATGGAGAAGCTCAATATCATTAGCCAAAACAAGGACTGGGGCAGACTGTAGAACAAAACACCAGTTGCTCATATTTAAGTTCAGGGAGGAGCTGACGGAAATATTTAAAAGTCTGTGAGAGCCCGTATGTGATTTAGAGTATATCCCACCTGAATTTAGAGACCTTTCCAAGAACAGATTTGATTCACCAGACACTAATGAATAGTTATGTGATGACATCAAGAACATTACACTGAAAGAAAGCAAAAGGTCATTTAAAAGACAGGAAAGAAAAAGAAAGACAAACGTGGATGTCAGAAGAGACCTTGAAACTTAGTCTTAATGTACAGAAGCTCAAGAGGCTGGAAGAAATGATGAAGTAAAAGAGCAGAACAGAATTTTTCAAAAGGCAACTGGAGAAGACAAAGTCAAGTGTTTCAATGAAATGTGCAAAGAGTTAGAAAACCCAAAGTGAGAACACACTCAGCATTTCTCAAACTAAAAGAATTGAAGAAAAACATTCATGCCTCAGTTTGAAATATTGAAGGATTCTATTGGGCAAAATATTGAATGATGCAGAAAACATCAAAAGAAGATGGAAGGACACAGAGTCATCGTGCCAAAAAGAATTGGTTGATATTCAAGTATTTTAAGAGGCAACATACAATCAAGAATAGAAGGTATTGAAGAAAAAAGTCCGAGCTGTACTGAAGGCATTGGCAAAAACAAAACAAAACAAAAAAACACAACAAGGCTCCAGGAATTCACAGAATACCAAATGAAATGTTTCAACAAATTGAGGCAGTACTGGAAGTCCTCACTTATTTATGTCAAGAAATTTGAAGGACAGCTACCAGGTTAACTGATTGGAACAGATCCATATTTGTCCCCATTCCATAGAAAGGTGACCAAACAGAATATGGAAACCATCAAACTGTATAATTTAATATCACATGCCAGTAAAATTTTGCTGAAGATAATTCGGAAACTGTTGCAACAATACATCGACAGGGAGCTACCAGAAATTCACATTCAGAAAAGTACATTGAATGATTATTGCTGATGTCAGGTGGATCTTGGCTGAATGCAGAGAATCCCAGAAAGATGTTTGCTGCTGCTGCTTCATCCATTAAGTCTCTCTGATAGCGACACTGTATAGGGTTTCCAAGGCTGTGAGTCTTTATGGGAGCAGAAAGCTTCATCTTTCTCTAGAGGAGTGGCAAGTGGGTTCAAATTGCTGACCTTGCAGTTAGCAGCCTAACACATAACCCATTAGGCTACCAGAGCTCCTTTTAGAAAGATGTTTACTTGTACTTTAATGACTATGTGAAGACATTCAACTGTGTGGATTAAAACAGACTATGGATAACATTTTGAAGAATTCCAGAACACTTAGTTGTACTCATGAAAAACCTATACATAGAGCAAGAGGCAGTCATAAGAACACATGAGGGCACACTGAATGCTTTAAAGTCAGTGAAGCACTTACTGATGAAAATCAAAGAATACAGCCTTAAGTATGGATTGCATCTCAGTGTAAAGGAAAAAAAAAAAAAATCCTCACAACTGGACCAGTAAATAACATCATGATTAATGGAGAAGAGATTGAAGTTGTCAAAGATTTCATTTTGTTTGGATCCACAATCAACTGTCATGGAAACAGCAGTGAAGAAATCAAACTGTGTATTGCATTAGGTAAATTTGCTACAAAAGACTTCTTTAAAGTGTTAAAGACAAAGGTCAATTTGAAGACTAAAATGTGTCTTACTCAAGCCACAGTATTTTCAGTCACCTCACAAGCATGTGAAAGTTCGAAAATGAATAAAGAAGATTGTAGAAGAACTGATGCACTTGAGTTATGGTGTTGGCAAAGAATATTGCCAGAAGAACAAAGAAATCTGTCTTGAAAAAAGTACAGCCAGAATGCTCCCAAGACTGTTTTTGGTACTTTGGACATGTTGTGAAGAGGACCAGTCACTAGAGAAAGGTATTGTGCTTGGTGAAGTGAAGGTCGGGGAAAAAGAGGAAGGCCCCCCAATAGTGGCAGCAGCAGTGGGCTCAAAACACAACATTTTAAGGATGGTGCAGGATTGGGCAGCGTTTCGTTCTGTTGTGCATAGGGTTGTTGAGTCAGAACGGATTCATTGACACCTAACAACAACAATGATGAAACGTTTAAGGGGGTTGGATATGCCCCTTATCTTGAATTTGGTGATAGTTTCATTGATGTATGCATATATCAAAACGAACCACGTTTTATACAAGCCGCTCCGCAGGAGAAAGATGAGGCTTTCTGCTCCAGTAAAGATCTACAGCCTTGGAAACCCTATACAGGGTGGCTTTGAGTCAGAACCGACTAGGTGCCACAAAACCACCACCACTACCACAGCTATAAAAAAACCAAAGTTAAAACCAAGTACCCAGATGCGTACCTGGGTTGCTAACTTCGGGGTCTCAGGGTCAGCAGTTCGAAACTACCAGCTGTTCCGTGGGAGAAAAATGAGGCTTTCTGCTCCCGTAAAGATTTACAGCCTTGGAAACCCTGTACAGGGTAGCTATGAGTCGGACCGGACTCCATGGCACATAACAACAACAACCCAGATACGTGGCCTATGGTTTATTTCCACTGCATATTTCCACTGTAGGTCTCTTGAGGGGTGAATAAAACGTCAACTCCACCGGCTCACTAAGGATCAGGGCTCGCCCTGGGACCTCAATCCGGCCACCTTGGTGTCTTCTCTCTTCTGCCCATTAGGGGGCGGGAACGGGGGAGGTCGAAGTCACTGTCACTGTAATTCACTCAACTTGCAAAAACTTCCGAATTCGTTCCGTTCCGCTTCCGGGGCAAGTGCTTTCAGTGTTCCCTGTGCGATCGATCCCGAGAGCTCAGAGTATTCGGGTCGGTGGGGGTCCTCCTGTGCTGCCGAAGCAGCGGCCTACGTGGCCACTTAGGGGCATTGCGCGCGAATCAACGCTGCTGGGAGCGGATTTTTAGTTTTCACCAGAACGGAGGGCGTGTTCTGCCATGGCGACCCCCGCGCAGCCCAAGAAAATCGTGGCTCCTACAGTGTCACAAATTAACGCGGAGTTTGTGACCCAGGTGAGTTCGGGCGTGGCTGGTGTTTGCGGGGGTATGAAGGCGCGAGTCTAGCATTTTTCTCGGGACTGAGAGCATCCTGGAGGTATTGGCGCGTCAGTTCATTCACTTCGGTCCTGTTGGCGTGTATCCGCCTTGTGCCGGCCACTATGGTGAAAGAGATCGCCCTGCTCTTATGGAAGACAGACACATAAAAAGAAAACCGCGGCGTAATTTCTGCAGTATTGAGGTTGTTGACCAGAGCATTGCGTTCAGAAAAAAAGGAATACTCCAGTTTACCTGCATTGGCATAGAGGCTGGCTACGTAGTGGGAGTGATGCTGAACTGATACTTTAGGGAATAACAGGCATTTTTCTGGCAGTAGAATAACCTAGGTTGTCGAGAGAAGTGACGAGAACCTGACTAGTTTTGATTTATTTAGAAGTTGTTTACTTGTTGCAGTGCATATAGCTTCCAGCAACAAGCTACCACAATACAAACTGGTAGGTGAGTTTTATGCCACTTAATTTATTTCCTTTTTGTCTGTCAGTGATGTTTCGTTTGAAAAATCTGTCACAGCTGTGCTAAGTGGAGAATGGAAAGAGTTTTTGTTTCACAGGAAAAGAGTATGGTGGAAGGCACTGTATTCTTAGAAGCTGTGATATTTGAGAGGACACACAGGTTGGTGATAGAGATCCCAGATTAGATCCGGAAGAGAAAAAGAAACTCAAGGAGAAAAAATATATATGGGAGATGTAATAACATGTTCACTAGGTCAAAGACTATATAGCCATAAGTGTGGATTACACCTCAATATAAAGAAAACAAAAATCCTCACTACTGGACCAATAAATAACATCATGATAAATGGAGAAAAGATTGAAGTTTTCAAATACTTCATTTTGCATGAATCTACAGCCAACACTCATGGAAGCAACAGGCAAGAAACCAGACTCTGTTGCATTAGGCAAATCTGCTGCAAAAAACTCTCTTCAAAGTTTTTCAAGAACAAAGAAATCAGTTTGAGGACTAAGTTGTGCCTTACCAAAGCCATGGTATTTTCAGTTGAGCTCTGGTAGCATAGTGGTTACGAATCGGGCTGCTAGTCTCATGGTCAGCCGTTCAAAACTACCAGCTGTTCCGCAGGAAAAAGATGAGGCTTTCTGTTCCCGTAAAGATTTACAGCCTTGGAAACCCTGTACAGGGTCACTATGAGTCAGAACCAACTCCACAGCACATAACAGCAGTATGTATGTAAAAGCTGGACAGTGAATGAGAAAGACCTAGAAGAATCAGTGAGTTTAAATTACGGTGTTGGAGAAAAATGCTTAAAGTACCAGGGACTGCTAGAAGAACAAACAAACCTTTGTTGGAAGAAGCACAGCCAGAATGCTCCCTAGAAGCCAGGATGGCCAGACTTATCTCATACCTTGGACATGTTATCAGATGGAACCACCCCCTGGAGAAGGACATCATTCTTTGTAAAATGAAGAATCATCAAAAAAGAGGAGGACGTTTAATGAGATGGATTTACACAGTGGCATCAGCAATGGGCTCAAATGTAGCAACTATTGTAAGGATGGCTCAGGACCAAGCAGGATTTTGTTCTGTTGTGCATACAGTCACTATGAGTTGGAAAACCAATTTGACAGCAACTAACAACAACAACAGGTCACTAATCAAATAGAGTTGTGTAGTAAGCAGTGTGGATCAAAAGACAGAACTTACATATTTATTTGGAAGTCCCTGAATTCATAACAACAGACCAGACTCAGTTCTGTTAAGAGTATGATGTATGAAGAAGCTGAGTTGTTCTGCTGCCCACAGGGGATGGATTGAAGTAATGACACCACAGAATAACTGAGGCTGAGATAAGGATTTTCTCTTGGGTTGGAGAGTGATTGGTAATTTGGGACTATGTCATATAATTTGGGACTATGTAATGGGCAATTAAGCTAATGTTTTTGAGAAGCATTTTCTTAGTTTCAATGTCCTAACAACTTGGCTATTTAAAGGTGTTTGCTTTGTTTTTATGAAAATATCAGTGTGCACCAAATTATCTGCAACCCCCTTCTACATATACTATATGTGCAATATTCATGTGCTCTTTATTTACATAGGCATATTAAGTGTAAAATATACTATGCTGTGTAAGATGCTGAGCTAAAAGAAACAAACAGGATGTCAGTCCCATCTTTTAAACATTTCAATTCAGTGGACAACAAAAATATGTTCAAAAAAACCCTTTTAATATAGAAAGGTAAGGCCATATAGTTATTTACAAAATGAAGAGAAGGGAGAAGTGATTGTTACCACCGAGTAGGATTAATGCCTCACGGAAAAGGGTTGTTGTTGTTGTTAAGTGCCATCGAGTCGGGTCCGACCCATAGCGACCCTGTAGCGTTTTGAAATTGTACTTCATTCATTCATCCATCCATCTAAAAAAATCTCTGGCAGCACACTGTTTAAGCACTTGGCTACTCATTTAGACACCAGTGCTTCAAAACCAGTAGCCGCTCCACAGGAGAAAGATACAGCAGTCTGCTTCTGTAAAGATTTATGGTCTTGTCAACCTCACAGGACAATTCTACTCTGCCTGTGTAGTTTCTGTGAGTTGCAATCAACACAGTGGCAGTGAGTTTAGATTTTTGGTTTATCCATATTTGTTGAATAACTACAGTGTGCCAGTTACTATGAAGATTTGCCTTATTATAAATATACTAATGAATCTTTGTGCTTGGCAGTTTTCCGTTTTTAAGAGGTTACTGTTTAGATTTTTAAAATCAAAGCCATGGTTCTCAAATATTATAGAATCCTTCTAAGTATCTGGAGACATTGTATAAATGTTCCAGGAATCACAGGTTCCAGGGAAAACCTAATCTGATGAAGTAAAACATACCAACTCCTTTATTCACTGTGGTAAACAGCTGATAGACTATACTTTTTTAGGTTTTGTGTATATGAGTGGCCATTCATGAAGATTTTGGATCTGATTTTTCATACTGGATCCACTAACTGTTGCTTTGTAGTCTTGGGCAGTGTACTTAATCTTTCTGGACCTGTAGTTTCCTTAGAATTATGCTGAGGATGTTTGACTTTGTTATTTTAGACCAGACCTTACTGCTTCCCTAGGAGTGGTAAGAAAAATAATATTTTGGTTTTATCACAGAAGGGGGAGGGAGTGCAAAGTACCACTGGCATTTAGTTGAATGGTGTCACGGATGCTAAATAGTCTACATGCCATTCAGTTCCCCAGAAGGAAGAATTACCGTGCCCTCATTACCAATAGCACAAGTTTAGAAACAGTTTATCACTAAATAATCCTAGTCTTCTTGTTCTACAGTCTTATGAATCTGCAATTTATGGTTTATATTATTTATTTTGTAGCTGGCATGTAAATACTGGGCTCCCCATATCAAGAAAAAATCACCTTTTGATATAAAAGTAAGTATGTTTCATTTACAGCATACATTTCGAACAGTATGTTTTTGTATCTATTTTTTTTAAAAGTAATTAAAAAAAGCTTTCCATCATGTTTTTAAGTTAAAACTTTAGTTTTCTAATTATCAAATGAGTAATAATTCTTGTTAGGCATTTGGAAAATGCTGAGGTTATACATAAGAAAATAAAAATTACCACCCAGAGATAACCTATGCTGTCCCTTTGCTGGGGACTCCTGGTGTAGTGCTGTATGATCAGCACTGTACTGCGAACCACAAAGTTGGCAGTTCAAACCCACCAACTGCTCCTCAGAAACCCTCTATGGGGATCACTATGAGTCAGAACCGACTCGATGTCACTAAGAACAACATCACTTTGTTGTATTTCCTGTAAGCTTTCAGAATTATGTGCATATATATAATTTATTTTTTTCCTTTTTTATAGTTGTTGTTTTTATGTGCCGTGGAGTCGATTCTGACTCATAGCGACCCTGTACAGGGTTTCCAAGGCTGTAAATCTTTATAGGAGCAGAAAACCTCATCTTTCTCTCACAGAACCGCTGGTAGTTTCGAACTGCTGACCTTGCAGTTCGCAGCCTGATTTGTAACCACTACACTATCAGAGCTCCTTTATATTGTATTAGATTATTCTCCATTTGTCCTTGTTATAAATGACCACTTATGAATGTCTTTATAAATATACAGAAATTTTCATACAAAATTTTGGCATTTTAGGTTAGCATCTATTGAGAAGACTTTATTCTGGATTGGTATTTAAGGAGCTCTGGTAGCATAATGGTTAAGCACTGGACTGCTAACCAAAAAGATGTGGTTTGAACCCATCAGCCACTTGACAGGAGAAGGATATGGCTGTTTGCTTTACAGCCTTGGGAACCCAATGCATCAGTTCTGCTCTGCTCTCTAGCACTGCTGTGGGTCAGAATTGATTCAGCGGCAGTTGGGTTTTGGTTACGTCCTGCCTTTTATCATTTAATTTGAGTTTTGATAAGAAAAGCAGTGACATTAGTCTTATCTGGACTGCCTGCCTCATCTCCTCCCACTGTTACTCACAAGCATTTATTTGACATACATTCTTTGAGCAGTTAAAAGATGTTATCGTATACCATAAAATAATCCTGTGATTTATTTATATCTTAATGATATGCTAAAGTATTTCATAATTTTGCAGTAGACTTTAAAAATAACTTTTATCACTAGTACTGTTACATCTACTACTAATTGAGTATTATTGAAAGCTTATTATGTGCCAGGTCTTGTATTAAATTCTTTAGATGCATTGTCTTATACATGTGGGGTAGTTTGTGTCACTAGATCCATTTGGTGAACTGGGAAACTGAGCCTTAGGGAGATCAGGCATTTGCCCCAGGGTCCTAGCCAGCAGCACTGGAGGTAGGTGATTTGAACCAGGCTTCCAACTCCAGAACCTGAATTCTTAAGGATTACACCATCCTGCCTATTCTAACATTACGTCGGTGGAATTTCTGTGGCTTTATCGTATACATATGGGTAAAAGGATGTGATGATTACTAGTGTGGCTTCAGACCTTTCACTCTCTTCAGTTTTTTAAAGCACATTATTATAATTTTAGGTGGCATTTGATCACATTTACACATACTAAGTTTTAAAAAATATTCTGATCTTTTGAAATTTTCTTTTCCTTAAAGTTGTTACAGTTATATTTTGATTACTGTTTTTAGAACTCTGTTTTTATGTTGTTGTTGTTGTGATGTGCTGTGGAGTCGGTTCCGACTCATAGTGACCCTGTACAGGGTTTCCGAGGCTGTAAATCTTTACGGGAGCAGAAAGCCTCATCTTTCTCCTGTGGAACAGCTGGTAGTTTCGAACTGCTGACCTTGCGGTTCGCAGCCTGATTTGTAACCACTACGCTACCAGTATATTTTATTATCTTTTTCTACCTCTGCTTTCTGTTACTTTACATTTTGAATAATGTAATAGGCTATTTAAAAAAAACCTTATGGTGTTGTTTCATTAGCAATAATTTTTGATAGAGTTCCTAAACCAGATTATTTTATGCAATCTCAATAATTAGAAACCATCAATTTAGGCTATAAAAAAGATTGGCATATTAAATATTTTTATATTTATGATAACAGGTCATTGAAGATATATATGAAAAAGAAATTGTCAAATCCAGGTAAGAACATGTTTGTCTTGTGTTGAGATTATATGTTTTGTTGTTAAGTGCTGTCGAGTCGATTCTGACTTATAGCGACCCTGTATTGGATTCCCTGTGAGCAACTAGTGGGTTTGAACTACTGACTTTATAGTTAGAAGTCCAGTGCTTATCCTACAGTACCACACCAGGGGTTAGGATGGACCAAAGTGGATTTTGTATGAACTTCTATAACTTCAATTTTTTTTTCCATGTTTTTTTCAGTTGGTTATCAAGGGAGATGGTAGCTAGAAAAAGTTTCCATCTAGTGCTGAGAGTCTTAATTTAATTTCTTTGCCTTCTAATTATTGGCTCAGACTAGAGGGATTAAATCACATTAAATTGGTTTTTGAAGAAATGTTTATTTCAATTTAGTCATTAGTAAGGATCTCTGGTAGCGTAGTGGTTACGAATCGGGTTGCGAACCTCAGGGTCAGCAGTTTGAAACTACCAGCTGTTCCGCAGGAGAAAGATGAGGCTTTCTGCTCCTGTAAAGATTTACAGCCTCAGAAACCCTGTATAGGGTCGCTATGAGTCAGAACTGACTCCACGGCACATAACAATAACAATGGAGTTATGGCTCTGGGTTAATGCACTAGACTGAAAAGTCAGTTTGAACTGCAAAGTCTGCAGTCCTAAGTTTACCAGCTGCTCCTGGGAAACACTATACAGGGTTGCGATGCATCAGAACCAACTCAACGGCACTTAACAACAACAACCATATTCTTACAATTTCCTGGTAAATCTTTTTTAAAAGATTATTTTTTAAGTATATAATACATAATAATAATAAAAACACTTTAATTTTAATATGACATAAGAAATACATAAAATAGTAAAGTCAAATAGTAAAAATTGATTTTGAACAAAAAGTGGAAGAGAGTAAATTGTACTTGTTGCTGATACTGTTAAGTGCTCTAACTCACAGTGACCCTGTACGAGGTTTCCAAGGAGAAGCTTATAGGTTTGAACCTCTGACCTGTGGTTAGCAGCCCAGTGCTTAACTTACAGTGCCACACCAAGACTTCAGTTGCCCTAACCCCAGTTTATTCATCTGTGTATCTATTGATTCCTCACCACCCTTCCTTTTACTACCCACCTCTGTTTGTTTGTTTTAAACACCAGAGTTTATAGTGTACATGCTTTTCTTGTGTTTTTCTTTTTAATTTTTAATGTACTTGGGCATCTTTCCATGTCCTTCCAGTACGCATAGACATGCGTACTGACTATTTTATAGACTGAGTGACTAAATGTTTTAGTATGAAATAGAAGCATATATGTTAAGTTGTATTTTAATGTTTATATTATAAACCTGTAGAGGTAGACTGGACTCCTGGTGGGGCGCTGTAGGATCCACACTGGACTGTGAACTACAAGGTTGGTGGTTCAAACCCACCAGCAACTCCTTGGAAACCCTATACAGGGTTACTGTGAGTTGGAACCGGTTCTATGGCACTTAACAACAGAGGTAGATTGGATGACAAGCTATGTAAGGGATTTTGCTCTTTATTTAAAGAGCAGTAGGAGACCAATGAATTGGTGTAAGCATGATGGTGACATATTTAGAAGAGAGTTTGAAGGAGAATAAAGGGCAGGGAATTAGGTGAGTAGGTATTATAGTAATCAGATTTAAAATAATGGTGACTTGCACTAGCATGGTAAGTTGGGATGAAGAGGAATTGCCAGATTTGAGAGAGAGAGGTAGAAGTAAAGAAATCAATGTAAAAGATTAGGGAATCCGGAGAATTAAGCTCTATCCTAAAGTTTCTGGGTGATGGTGCCATTGTTGAATGATCAGTTGTGCCATTACTAATGTTTTGTGGGGTACAATAAGAGGTAGGTCACAAGTTCACTTAGGGATATGTTGAACTATATGTAATAAAGTATTTGGGTATCTGATTATAGAGCTTCAAGGAGAGGACTGAGTTACATTAGCCACTGTTTAGGTGCTAAGGGTGTAACAGTGATCACAGCAGATATAGACCCTACCTTTATGGAATTTACATTCTAGTGGGAGGAGACAAACAAGAATTACACAGATATGATAAAGAGGCAGTGAGTGTTATAAATCAAAATAAGATGCATCTTCCATGTGCAAAAGAAAGAAGAATGATAAGAGTTGAAGAGGCCTGGAATCAGTCCATTGGACTAATGGAACATGTGAACATCAGTCTCTACAACAGAGACCAGAAGAACTAGGCAGTGCCCAGCTACCACTGCCATCTGCTCTGAAAGGGATCACATTAGAGAGTCCCGGATACAGTGGGAGAAAATGTGGAACAAATCTCAAAATTACTTAATAAAATTAAAAAAAAAACCCACCAGGTTTACTGGTCAGAAAGAGACTGGAGGAGCCTGAGATTATGGCTCTCGACCACCCTTCATGTCTGGAAAGGATCTCATCCATGTGTTCCCATTTTCAGCCCAGCAGTAGATAATCTATCTAGATATACCTCGATTGGTATATAGGGGGGACAACAGCACTAGTAAGCTATGCTCACCAAGAACTGGTCAGCCATTCAAAATCAAAAG
This sequence comes from Chrysochloris asiatica, assembly GCF_000296735.1. Taxonomy (NCBI): domain Eukaryota; kingdom Metazoa; phylum Chordata; class Mammalia; order Afrosoricida; family Chrysochloridae; genus Chrysochloris; species Chrysochloris asiatica. The sequence goes on from NW_006408522.1 coordinate 43,685,859, forward strand.
GGCAGTATTTTCTTAAGGACAAAGTTAAGAAAGGGATAAGCAGGTGGGTAGAACCCCAGGGAGGAAGCGGGATAACTGTTGTTGCAGGGAGGGGATTGTAATCTGTGAGATGAAACAAAGTGCATGATTTGTTGAATGTAAAACTGATGATCTTGTCTGTAAACTTTCACTCAGTTCACAATAAAAAGTTTAAAAGAGAAGGCAATAATTTGGACATACTTGCTTGATTTTTCTTAAGATTGAACATAAGCAAAACAAGTAAATCAAACAAATACCTAGAAACAAATCCAGAGAGAAATCTTGTTTAAAAAGTGTTTAAGTAGGGGATAATGACAAAGGCTGCTATTTTAAATAGGGTGATGGTGATGGTGATGTGCTGTGGAGTCGGTTCCGACTCATAGCGACCCTGTACAGTGTTTCCGAGGCTGTACATCTTTACGGGAGCAGAGAGCCTCATCTTTCTCCTGTGGAACAGCTGGTAGTTTCGAACTGCTGACCTTGCACTTTGCAGCCTGATTCATAACCACTACGCTACCAGAGCTCCTTTCTATATTGAACTAGTGTCTTAAAAATTAAATGACCTATTATGGAATTTTGGAGTCCTGGTGAGGTGCCGTAGGCCAGGCACTAGACCACAAGGTTGGTTTGAGCCGCAAGGTCCATGGTTCAAATTCACCAGCCGCTCTGTGGAAACCCTGTACAGAGTTATTGTAAGTCAGAACCAACTCTACCACACTTAACAACAACAAAAACAGCAACATGAATGTATGTAGAATTTAACTATTGTTTAAGAGAAAAGGCATCATTTTATTTCCTAAGGTACTATATTCTTTTTAAAATATTAATAATTAATGTTAATTTTTATTTCATTTAAGTAGAGATAACTAGGTTTTCTAAAAGAAAATAAAGATGGGCGGTCAGGCTTTTAAAGCAGGTGACATTTGAAAGACAATTTTCTTTTATAACAGTAGAACAAAACCTTAAACAGGAAATAAAAAATGTTCAGAAGTAGTCCAGGTAAGAAGTTATTATTGTAAATTGCTTTGCTAATAAAGTACTTATTCCTTTTTCCTTAATATCTTTAATCATAAAAACTTTAACCTTGAAAACTGACAGTACACAAGAGACTTAGCACAAAAAAAGAACCTATCTCGATTATTGAAACTTAATTACATGTTGAAACAGTAACCTGCAAAACTTAGCCAGTACCTGTGCAATGTGGAAACTTATCCGAGAAAGCAAACGCAAATATTTTCTAGTAGAATAACTGATTAGAAGACTAGTAAGACTATACCTGTTAAAGATGGAAAATTTGTGAGATCTGGAAACTCGAGACAGTCTCATTAAGTTCCAGCTCTCACAGGTTTCACTGTATTTTGGATGTATTTCAGAAAATGAAGTAAAACAAATTCTAGCAACTTACTATAACCATTATCTTAGCAGCCTATAGAGTGTGGTGCTATGTTAGGGAAAAGAAGCTTGCTATAAAATCCCCTAAGACATTCTGGGCATAGTGAGCACTGAGTGGATACTATTGTCCAACATGCAGTGTCCGTGTAATGCCTACAGATGGAGATTGAGCAGTGTCACTGAAGATATCATATCTACTATGCAGCCTGGCTGCTATAAGGAGACAATCAAATAAGCAGAGACTATAAGACAATTTAAGGAGCTCTGGTAGCGTAGTGGTTACGAATCGGGCTGCGATCCGGAAGGTCAGCAGTTCGAAACTACCAGCTGCTCCGCGGGAGAAAGATGAGGCGATCTGCTCCCGTAAAGATTTACAGCCTCGGAAACCCTATTCAGGGTCGCTATGGGTCGGAACCGACTCGACGGCACTTAACAACAACAACAACAGTAGCATAGTGGTTATGAATCGGGCTGAGAACCTTAAGGTCAGCAGTTTAAAACTACCAGCCCCTCCATGGGAGAGAGATGAGGCTTTCTGTTCCCGTTAAGATTTACAGCCTCAGAAACCCTGTAGAGGGTCGCTAAGAGTCCGAACCGACTCAACGGCACTTAACAACAACAATAAGGTATTTTTCTTAAAAAGTTGAAACAGGCTAGATTTTGACAGTTGTGATCTTAGATTATGAATGCTGATAATATTTGTGTTTTGGTTTAAATTAAATTATTTTGATTTCTTCATCTGTTTTTGTTGTCTCAGAATGTAATGATACTGATTGCATTTGTTACATGGATATTGTTGTTAAGTGCCATCAAGTCGATTTTGACCCATAGCAACCCTGTATAGGGTTTCTAAGGAACAGCTGGTGAGCTTGAACCACCGACCTTGCAGTTCAAACGACTTGGCAGTCTGACACATTAGCCCACAGCGCCACGCCAGGACTCATGCATTGGATCCGATTTTTATTTAAGTAAATGTTCTTGAGCAGTTTTTTTAAAAAACAGTGTATCATGCTGAATCAAAATAGAAATACAAAAACTAAAGCAAAATTAGTTTATTTTCAGTACATTTTAAAATGTTTATTTTCCTATGTGAATTAATATTAAAACAAAATATTTCTAAATATACTTGTGTTAATAACTCTGAAATTGTATAAACGTGCTCTTAAAATAATTTCATGATTTATTTTTATATTTATAGGTTTGCCATCAGAAAGATAATGCTTCTGGAGTTTAGGTGAGTTCTTTGGCTTTACTTTGAGGAAGGTAAAGATGACAATGTAATTTGCCTTTTACTTAGCTTTTTTGTATAATATGGAATGTAGTTAAAATAATTCTAAATTTGTGAAGATGATTAATTTGTGATTGGCTTATTTTGGAACATGTATGTGACATCCTTCATTTTCAAAGACAGTGTCTTGTCAGTATACTTGTATTTGGAGTTCTTACTCATTAAGGTACTGTGTGCTGAGCAATGTATAAATTCTCACTTGAAACTTCTAGTGATCAGTGGCATTAATTTGGAATGAAATCTATAGTTTGTGTGTTTGTTTTCCTTCTCTCTCTGTTAAGCTGAATTGTAAGTTTGAGATTACCTATGCAACTTCATTATGAGCTAGATGCTGGTAATATAAATATCTCAAACTGAAGAAAACATGTGTACAATTTTTAGGTTATAAAGACAGGTGTATGTTACTGCTAGGTTTGTCAGGTGATTGGAAATAAAGCCAGGATTGTTGTGGGTGACAGTAACTGTAGAAAATATCACCCACCATTCCTCCCACAGACTTGTCTATTCAACAAGGTTTGATAATTCTTTACAGTGGTCACACAAAATTCAGATACCATACTCAGAATTGTGGGGTTTATTAGGAAGATTAACAGGTTGCAGTGCAGAGAAAGGATCAGAAAAGTTTTAGAGCACAGTTCTCTCAATCAGGACAGCCTCTCCTCAGCCACGTCCACAGGTAGACCTCTCTCTGCCCCGGGTAATGTTAACAGAGCTCTTTGAGGGCGTTAAGTGCCCCCAGGAAACACTACCATAAACCTCAGCCTGAAGACGCTTGACTCAGTTTCATGGGTCAGCAAACCTAGCACCCTCAATTTAGTTTTAGTACCTGGAGGTACCCCACTCTGCAAGCAAGCCTGCTGTCCAGAGTCACTCAGCTTCATTTGCTCTATGGGCTGGGAAGCCCATCACTCTGTCTCATGCGCTGATTCTTGGTTCTGCTGCTCCTCTCCCACTCTTGAGGTGTCACAACTTTCTGTCCTTGGGTTAAGGAGACTCAGTGTGCAGGGATCTCAGGTCTACAGGATATAATCCCCTCCTGGCTCATCATCTTTCATGGTAGTGAGATCCTGACTTCCTTCTCAGATGGCTCGTTTTAAAACCAGCAGGATGATGTTGTTGTTGTCAAGTGCCTTCGACTTGATTCCGACCTATAGTGACCCTGTATCGTGTTTCCAAGGAGCAGGTGGTGAGCTTGAACCGCCAACCTTGCAGTTCAAACGGCTTTGCAGTCTGGCGCATTAACCCCACAGCGCCACACCACGACTCATAGCAGGATGATAACATTGACCAATCCCCTCATTAGATTTCCATGTGTTTCTAGTCAACAATCCTGCTTACAGTCACTCACAAATGACTCATCTAATCCATTAGCATCTTCTCCAGCCTTCTGTTTCGGTAGGAGTTAACAAAGACTATGGCTAGATGTGACATGAAATAATTCCCTACACTGCAGTGACATTTACCATTGTTTGAATACATGCACATTGTAAGGCATTGTATGTACAGAGCTCTCACAGCAACTCTGAAAAGTATTATACTCTCTGTTTAGCGGAGGAAGAAACTGAGACCACAGAGATTAAGTGATTTGCTCAGGATAATAAGTGCTCTTCAGTAATTGGTAGATGTTGGCTGCTAGTGTCTAATACCCAAACAACACATCACTCTAAAAGGAAGGGCAAATGAATTGTACCCTTTTTTCTAATTATAATAGTAAAAAAGTTAATAGAACGAGACTAGTCCATGATTTTCAGCATTGCCACAATGTTGAGATTTGGTCTTCTTCCAAGGTCAGAGCCTGTGTATAACAACTGTTACTCCTTACGTAACACTGACTTAAACTTAACAAAGTAGCATGAAGTAAGTGGTTGTGCCATTTTTTACAGAGAGGAAAATTGAAGATCACAGTTAGGAAGTAACAAGTTGAGTGTCTACTATATCCTAAGCAGTATGTTCTATATTTTCAATACATGGCCTCATCTCATACTTAACAGTAGCTCCAAGAAGATCTTCCTTATTTTAGAGAGGAGAAAAAACAAAACAAAACAAAACAAAAACTCAGCCTAGAAATTGGGCCTGTGGTGGTGGTTATGTGCCATGGAGTCGATTCTGACTCAGAGCAACCCTGGATAGGGTTTCCGAGGCTGTAAATCTTTATAGGAGCAGAAAGCTTCATCTTTCTCCTGCGGGACGGCTGGTAGTTTTGAACTGATGACCTTGAAGTTAGTAGCGCAACTCGTAACTGGTATGCCACCAGAGCTCCTTAGAAATTGGGCCTATCTGACCCTAAACAAATCCGTGGTTTGTACCACATCATGCCTTCTTTCAGGAAGAAAGAGAAGACTCAAGAGAATACTGGTATCTAGAGATAAAATGCAAATTTGGGGCGAATGTCAGAAACCGGAAGTAAAGGAGAACGTAACAGAACAAATTCAAGGCATCAATGACAATTAAAGACTTTAGTAACTGAAACTGTGGATTTTTACTTTTTAGTAACTTTTATGTGATTTCTATTTGGAAATGCCATTTTTTCTGCCAACCTCCAGGCATGAATAGTCTAAAGTTTAGTAGAGGTAATGGATGGTCTGTGGCTAGATGGGGAGTGAGATGACATGGAGGTGGATGGGTACAGACCAGTGATCTGAGAAGGAAAAGGGCTTTTGCTGATGACAATTATTGGAGGGAGATAGGGATTGAAATTACAATTGCCTGAAACAGAAGAGCTATTGAGTAAGTCCTTGAGTTTGGAGAAAAGAGATGTAGTTTGGAGTTAGAATCATAACTATCATCTTGGGCAAGTCGTTAACTTTCACTTCTCTCATAGTCCTTAGGGGAAAAATGGAAAGAATCTGTCTAGAGTTCTCTGTGTAGTCAGAATACCACCCAAGATAAGACATTACTATTAAAAACTGACGAGCCAGTGATAGTCCCGTAGTATCCGACAGAAACAAATATAAAAGTACTCTGGAAGGATATGTATGCCAACTATACAATAAACAATTACTATCAATAAAGCCCTTTGCTGTTATTAGGTGCCGAGGAGTCATTTCTGACCCATAGTGACCCTGTATAGAGTTTTGGAAGAGTGACTGGTGAGCTTGAACCACCAACCTTGCAGTTCAAACAGCTTTGCTGTCTGGCACATTAACCCACAGCGCCACACCAGGACTCTAGTAAAGCCTTAGTGAAGGTGAAGTTGCACTTCGAAATTACAAAACACGTTAGGGAAACAGTCCGCTATAAGCAAGTATCAGTTGAAAACACAAATGGAAATAGAGCCCTTCCAGTTCAGATAATTAAATAATTGCTATACTGTCAAATTATACTTGAAATTATCATAGCATAAAAGAAAAGGTAAATATGTGAGCAAGAAAAAAGTACAAATTTGAGGGAAAAAACATAGAAATCAAAATATATTAAAATATAAACTCACTGGGCAAATTAAATAGCAGGTTGTTGTTATTAAGTACCATCGAGTTGGTGCCAACTCACAGTGACTCTGTATAGGGTTTCCAAGGAGCAGCTGATGGGTTTGAACTGCAAACCTTATGGTTAAGTGCCCCAGGCTTATCCTATAGTGCCACGCCAGAACTCCAAATAGCAGATTGGTGAACTGGAAGATAGATCAGTAAATTAATCATAAGAAAATGCAGAGTTATCTTGTGAAGAGAGAGTTTAAAAACATGAAAGAAAGGGGTGAAGGAGTATGATGTCTAGAAAGAGAAGATCCAGTAAGAGTTCTAGAAGAAATAGAGAACGAATACAGGAGAGGCAATCTAGAAAAGATGATGGTCAAGAATCTGTTGCTAAAGTGCCGTCAAGTTCGTTCAGACTCATTGTTAAGTGCTGTCGGGTGGATTCCTACCCATAGTGACGTTGTGTAGGCTTTCCAAGGAGCAGCTGGTGAGCTTGAACTGCCAACCTTGCAGTTCGACCCGTAGCCACCCTGAAAAGGGTTTCCGAGGAGCTGTTGGTGAGCTTGAACCACTGACTTTGTGGTTTAAACTGACTGCAGTACAGCACATTAACCCATAGCGACACTTGGATTCAGAAATTACAGCAAATTTAGAATCAATGATGGTCATGAATGTGCCAGATTCAGAAATGACAGCAAATCCTGAGCAGAGCAATTCACAGAGCTAAAAACACACACTAATGATTTTAAAATGTGTTAGAAAAGATTATTCATTAGAAGGGGCAAATTAATTGTACAGTTTTTAATGATAATAATAGAAAAAAACAGGGAGTGAGAGTAGAACAGAGAGTAAAAACCACTATTGAACTAGAATTATATACCTGGCTAAATTTTTTGAAAGAAAGCAGCTTCAGGCAACGATAGGTTCACATCATCAGACTGTTGGTTGATTGACAGAAGTTTTAAAACACAAAATTTGGGAAGATGGAATTTAATGGATTTAATGGAAAGAATGAAATAAAACTTCATACATGTATTTATGAAAGTACTCTAGTATCACTTAGAGCATTTTGACGTTTATTTTGGACAAAATCTTATATATCCAGTTTCTTAGGTAGCATTGTATTGCAAGAAGAATTATTAAAAGATAGACCCATGGGTCCTTGACCCATAGGAGAATGTAGAAAAACGGTAGCCCTATAGTGGCGTCTACCATGTCTTAACAGTTTATGTGTATATGTGTGTGTGAGTGAGTGACTGAAAAATTATGCATGTGTGGGGTATTTTATAGTTGGAACAAAGTTTCTTGCTTTTTCTGTTAGTGCTTGAGAGTACTGTGCAGTCCAACACAGTAATTGATGTTTATACCTATCCTCATCCATAAGAAATGGCTGTAAGGTTTTAAAAATCACAGATATGTACATTTATTTTGGGATATCTTCACCAAATTCTCAAAATGAGAATTTTGGCATCTGAAAGGGCAAATGTCAGTATCTTGAAATGTTGTGAATTAAGTGTTAAGGGCTTCTCTTTGATTAAGTCTTAGTTTCTGGAAGTCTTTAGGTTTTGATGTGGGTCTCAGATAAATATATCTCTGAAAGCACCCATCATTTCATTTTGTCTTCTCTGGTATATTTGTTTTTTTCACTTCATAAAGAGCCTTGGTGAGGGGACATCTTGTGGTATGGTGTGATAATGATGTAAGTCACTTGTGGTGTCTTCTTTGTTCAGCGTATAAGGTTCTCATTTTGTCAGGCCACATCTGCCTCAGGTAGAGGTGATCCTAGATTACAGGTAAACTTGAGAATCATTCTCAAATCACACATATTAGATTTCAAATGTTTTTAGAAAGTTTTGAAGGATTACTTTTCCAAATGAGTTATGCATTGCAGTGAGAGGTGATAAGTAATGAACTATTCTATGTCTTTTCACAGCCAGTACCTTGAAAATTACCTCTGGATGAATTATTCTCCAGAGGTGTCCAGCAAGGCCTATTTAATGTCAATCTGTTGTATGGTGAATGAGAAATTCAGAGAAAATGTGCCTGCATGGGAGGTAACAGATTTGAATTACTTCATCACTTTCATACTGTGCCCACTTAAGTTCTTACAAAGTAGCAGAACTTTTTGCTGACAGTGAGAAATGCTTTTACAATTGTACTTTATTCAGTAATAAATGTTAAAAACAGAATGGGTATAGGAAAGACAATAATATCAGTTTTCTTTTGGTTTCAATACTTTCTTTAAACAAATTTTCTATGAATTGAAAAATTATGCATGTGGAGTTATTATTGTACTTTGTGTGTGGAACTAAGAATGACATGGGTTTTAAAAACATACGCCAGGAACCACCAAAATACAATGTACATAAGTAATTACGAAGAGCCCTGCAGGGTAAGTATTGCACTGCAAGGTCAGTTTGAACGATAAGGTTGGTGGTTGAAACTCACCACTTGCTCCTATATAGGGTTGCTATGAGTCAGAACTGACTTGATGGCAGTTAACAACAGCAATGCTCAAATGAAATAATAGCTTGTTTCACAACAGGGCGTGTAAATTTTAGTTACCTGAATAGAGTATTGTTTCCAAAGTCAAGATGTGTTTATAATTTCCATTGTTTCTTTGTCCCTGATTTGGGGTCTCTTTTCCCTTCTTGAAATTTCTAATGAACTAATGTTTTTCTCTTTGTGTTGCTACAATAGAGGCTTGGTCAGTGGAGAACCAAAATCTAGCTTTTCCCTGTTGTTATGTACCGTCGAGCAGTCTGACTCAGAGACCCTGTTTAGGGTTTCCAGGAGCAGCTGGTGGGTTTCAGCTGCAGAATGATCATAAAATGATCAGTTCATGAAAATAATTTCTTTCCTACTGGTCAGAATTTTTAAATGCAGAAAAGGCATGGGTGCTTTTCATTTGCTTTAAGGGGATAGTCTTCAAAGTGAGAAGGCATTATATTGTTTAAGATAAAACTATGGACTGTTCTTTCAAATATACATATATCTCAGGACAGATTAGAGCCAAACTAAACTGTAGGTCCTATGTGTTACTGGGAGATCCTAGGAATTTCTTGAAGTTGCTTCAAACTAATGTAAGAAGAAAGAAATTTTTGAGCCAGAGAATGATCTGATCTGTTTATAAAAAATGTTATATAAAAAATACTTGGTGGTTAGGATTTGAAATAGAGAAACAAAAATGATTAAATGAAGGCTAAACACACAGATTTACAAAGTAGAATTGATTGGATAAAATAATTAATTGAAGTAGTGTTAGGGAAGAATGTTATTTCCAGTAATCCTCCCTGTCTGGGCTTCTAAGTGATAACAGATGATGATGTCATTTACCAAGCTAGGTAATAGAGGATAGAGGGCTACTTTGAAGCGTACAAAAGTTGTTGAACTGAGTTTTGGACACATTGGGTTTAAATTGTCACTAGAATATCTAGATTTACTTTTGCAGTAGAGGAATCCAAGGCTCTAGAGCTAAGGAGAGAAATCTAGACTGAAGATGAATATTTGAAATCAGTATATATGGTTGTTGAAAGATGGCAAAGGGAAATAATGAATGAGCATAATAGTCTAGGAGCACTGCCATTTAAGTAGCAGACAGAAAGAAAGGAGTTGAGAGTTGATGAAAGTCCTTTGGCCCTTACAGCCCTACAGCTTCTGGGGAGTGACTTGGATGTAAACTTGTTTTAGAGAACTGAATGATAGAAGAGTAAGGGTAGTGAAGACCATATGCTTGGAGCACGTATCTGTGAAAAACAAGAAATATGCCCGTATCGAGAAGAGACTGTAGATTACACAGTGTCTTAAATATATTTACATTGCTTACATGTTAAAAGTATAGAAATGATATAAAGCAGGAGAGGCAGTTTTTGAGATTAGAGTGGGAAAATTATCATTTTTACTATAATTCAGAATTACAATTTTCAAATCCTTAATAAGAAAATAAAGCCTAAGCTAAAAACATGTGTAATTGACAGAATAAAAACAAAATATATTAAAGCCATTTTATTTGCTGAAGGTTTCTGCACTCTCGTTTTCTTGCCAGCAAATCTCTATTTGACCTACTACCATTAATTATAAATATACTGCAAATTCTTGTTTTTATACATATATAAATAATGTGTTTTTTGTAATTATTTGCTTTTGTTAGTAGACTAATAAAACCTTACCAGTATTTCTTTAAGGGGGGAAAAAGTAGGTGAGCAAGTATATTTAAAAATAAATTTTTTTCTTTTTCTTTTCAGACTTTTAAGAAGAAACCAGATCACTTCCCATTCTTTTTTAAGTGCATCTTGAAAGCTGCGTTAGCTGAAACTGACGGGGAATTTTCACTTCATGAACAGACAGTCTTGCTGCTTTTTCTTGATCATTGTTTCAATAGTTTGGTAATTTTACCTTATGTTTTGGGGGTGGATTTTCCAGTCTCCTTGTTCTTCTAGGTTGAGTTTAGATAAGATGACCTCTGTAGCCAGTCGTCTTCATTCATGGTCGTGGTGAAAGAGAGTAATGTTAAAAGCATGATATTAGGCCAGTCTCAGTAAAATCAATTTGTGAGGCCTGTTCACTTCTTAATAGATTAGGATTTGCTCTCTCCTTTTCTCTATCCAGACTGTCAGCAAAATTGTAATGAGAACTGACATCTCTCAAAGTAGAGCACAAAACTGAGCAGCAGCAAAGAGTGTGGTTAATACGAGGTTTGCGGAGTGAGACCTGTGTGCTAAGCTATAAACGCATAGTTCCTTACTTTTTAAGTACGCAGGCTGGAGAGTCTTCAGGAGAGTTGCTTCCTCAGGTCACTGATTAAGAGCAATTGTGGATAATCTTTGAAAGTATGTTGTGTACTAATACATAATCATTCTTCTTAAGATTATCTTCTAAACCAATAAACATTTACAATAATTAATAGTTCATTTGTGCTTCTCTGCTGTGGTTATCTGAAGGTATATCTGACAGGGAGCTTCAGAAAATTCATGAACAAATCGAGTGAAAAGAAAATGGAAATTTGCCGTGAACTTTTTGAAGTCCCCTTATGCATATTTATTTAAAGTTAAGTGCTTCTGAGTTGGTAGTATACTTAGACCCATGCAGTAAGAATGTATAGAATTATCTTTTATCCAGAAGACTGAATGTTAATTGTCAGTACCAGATAGGTGGATTGTTGTTTTTTTGAGTCTTCTGTGAACTGCCTCACAGGGATTTTTGTTAAAAATATGATGCTTATAGTAATTCAGAATCTGGAGACCCTGATTACTACTTAAATATTAATCAGAGCAAATAAAAATTAATGTAAGTGGATGTGATTCCTTTTCCGAAATTCAACAAAAACAAAGTAATTTGTAAATTTGGTTCTAAGTTTAGCCACCGCTGTTGTTGTTAGGTCCTGTTGAGTCACCTTTGACTCATGGTGACGCCGTGCTTCAGCGTAGGACTACACCAGGGGTGTTCTAGGCTGTATATTTGCAGAAGCAGATCACCAGGTCATTTCTTCCACATCTACTGGGTGTGTTCAAATCACCAGCTGTTCTGTTAGCAGACAAGTGCTTAACCAGTGTGCCACCAGAGAACCTTATATCATAATACCCATCGTGATCCCAGTCCTTTAAAGTTTCTACTGTCTTAGCTGGAGTCGTGGTGTGGCACTGTGGACTAATGCGTCACACTACAAAGTCATTTGAACTGCAAGGTCAGTGGTTCAAGGTCACCACTTGCTCCTTGGAAACCCTATACAGGGTCACTATGGGTCAGAATCGACTCAACGACACTTAACAACAACAACAACTATCTTAGCCAATTTAAGAATGAATTTATTACTGAAATGCTAACTTTAAAAAAAAAAAAGTATTAATCTTCTTGATACTATACTATCACTAATTTGTAATGATTCCCAGAATTTAATATGCAGTACATAGCTTTGTGGAGTCGTGGTGTGGAACTGCAGGAAAATGCGCTGGACCACAAGGCCAGTTTGAGCCACAGTGTCAGTGGTTCAATCACCAGCCGCTCTTTGGTTGGAAACCCTATATAGGGTGGCTGTGAGTCAAAACTGACTCGATGGCGCTTAACAACAACAACAATACCATTGTAGGATAAGCGCTGGGCTATTAATCACAAGGTTGATGGTTCAAACCCACCAGCCACTTCTTGGAAATCCTATATAGGGTCACTAGGAGTTGGAACCAGCCTGACACTTAACAACAACAAGAGTGTGCCTATGTAACAACTTAAGTAGAAATGCTGGTGCATGTATAACTTGTTTTCTTAATGCCTTAAACAGGAAGTAGACTTGATCCGGAATCAAGTACAGCAGCTTATCTCCCTTCCAATGTGGATGGGTCTGCAGCCTGTAAGTATCTCTTTTCAGAAACATGTGCAGACATGTTGTAAGTAAAATAGGTGTTTAGATTCTGTGCTATTGGTTTGGATGTACAACCCACTGCCATCAAGTTCATTCCAACTGCAGTGACCCCTGGGGTCCTGGTGTGGCTCTGTAGGCTAAGCACTGGACTGGATGGTAGGTTTGAGCTGCAAGATAAACAGTTCAAACTCACCAGCTACTCCTCAGAAACCCTACTACAGGGTCGCTATGAGTTGGAACCTACTTCACAACAACACAGTGACCCAATATAAGGTTTTGAACTGTTAATATTTATGGAACCAGGCAGCCTCATCTTTCTCTTGCATGGATGTCAAAGTGGTAAGTAAGAGTGTCTTTTCCTGCTTAGAAATTTTATCTGATTTACTGTACATTATTTTTGCAGTTTTTAAGTGTTGATGTGCAAGCTAGCTTCAGAAAATTTGTGGAAAAGTGGAATGAAAAGATAATAAAATTTTTTTCATGAACTTTTCGAATTGAAGCTTGTCATATATTTTACATAAGGATAGTTTTAGAGATGATGTAGTGTCCTGGTGTGATGCTGTAGGATAAGCACTCGACCACAAGGTTGGTGTGAACCTAAAGGCAAGCAGTTAAAACTCACCAGCCACTCCTCAGAAACCCTATACAGGGTCACTATGAGACAGGACTCACTGATGGTTCTATGTGTAGATAGAGTACTATCTATCTGTAAAGAGAGATTATTAATAAAGGGGGTTAATTTAGCAAAGTAGTATTATCCTTACATTGTTCTTTTTTATTTTATTTACTTTGATGGGAGTGTGCATTATAGCTGCAGGAAAAGGTCTGGATCATATTTAATATTAGCAGCATCACTTTTCCTCAGATCCCTATTGACTTATATTTATGTATCAAAGCCAGATAAACAGCTCTTAGGGAGTAAATTTCCATGGAATAATTTATTTAAAATTCTATTTCTTGCACCCAGCTGTTATTTAATACACACCCATCTAAGTAAGCACATTCATAGGTGCTGGTTGATGGGAATGAAAACATAATGCACATATAAATAGTTAATACTAAGTATAAAAAAAAAAAAAAAGGATTTGTGCCATAAGAGAAAATATGATGTGGGCATTCCTTGTTTAGTTGTGATAACTGTTTCATGTTTATTTTTCAGATTAAATCTTATGTTCATGAGCTTTAATGCTCACATTTTTAAAGATGAATCCCGTATAATAAAATAAAAAAGATAGCTACTTGATTATTGAGGTTTGAATGTTGATTAGAAGAGTTTCTTGTGTCTATTTCTATTAACAAGTATTAAAAAGAGTAAGTTTTTAGAATATGGTTATTAGTTTCTGAATTTTTAGTTGCTCTATGTCATATCAATATATGAGGAGCTTCAAAAAGTTCCTGGACAAATAGAACTACAAGATAATGGAATTTTTCATAAACTTTTTGAAGCCCCCTCAGAAAGCTAGCTAGTAGTTGGCCTAATCATTTTCCTAGTAAAATTTGAGATTACAAGTGACTTAATAGCTTATCTCTCTTTCAGGCACGATTGGAATTAGAATTAAAAAAGACACCCAAGCTAAGAAAATTCTGGAATTTGATTAAAAAGAATGATGAAAAGATGGATCCAGAAGCAAGAGAACAGTATGTTGACAGTGTTCCATTCCACATGGTTTACTGTGCTGGCTCCTAGATCCTAGAAGATGTTGACTAGTTTGTTTCTTGTTGTAGTGTTGAGTCCAAATAAGTATTACTAAGTGCTTTTACTTAATATTGTCACAGGAGGATTTTTCACAGAGGTCTAACACAGAAGGTGCAGCACACCACAGTCTTCATAATCTTAGGCCATCAGTCCAACTTTTCTTTCTTTTTCTCCCTTACTCTTAACAATGCCTTTGACACACTCCAAGCACGATTAATTCATTAATTAAGCAAATATTGAGCATTTCCCTTCTTTCTGTGCCACTAGTAAGTAAATACACCCTTTCTGTACTTAACATGATTAAATTCCAAGGACTGAGTTGTTATGTGAGACTCAACATTACAAGAAAATGGAGGATGACCGCATCATTATATAACTGCTAAAGGAGCTCTGGTAGCGTCGTGGTTACGAATCAGGCTGCAAACCGCAAGGTCAGCAGTTCGAAATGACCAGCTGTTCCGCGGGAGAAGGATGAGGCTTTCTGCTCCCATAAAGATTTACAGCCTTGGAAACCCTGTACAGGGTCACTATGAGTTGGAATCGACTCCACGGCACATAACCACCACCACCAAAGTATATCACGATACAACTGCCCAATCACTGCAAATCCTGGCCCAGCCAAATTGATACATAACCTTACCCATCACAGCCAGCATTAGTCTCGCCTCATACCCTGACTTGTTACTGCCAGACAGGACATTAATGTGCAAGATAGTCGACTAGTAGATATTTTACTATTGTAAATGCAAAATGTCAGGTAACAAGATAGTTGGTAAGTGAGGAGCTGGCATGTATAGGTGACCACTGTTTTCCTCCCTGCCTATCCTCTGTGCTCTGGTTCTCAGGTAATTCTCAGTCTTCTCCACAATTTTAAGGCCATCAGTCTACCTTTTCTTTCTTTCTTCTCCCTCACTCTTAGAAATAACACATTCTAAGCAAATTGGTTTATTCATTAAACAAATATTGAATGTTTAGTATTTTGCGATATGCTATGCTAGGTATTGGGGATATGTTGTTGTTTTTAAGTGCCGTTGAGTTGGATCTGACTCATAACAATCCTGTATAGGGCTTCCAAGAAGTGACTGGTGAGTTTGAACCGCCAACTATGGGTAGCAGTCAAGTGATTATCCACACCAGGACAGAAAGTAATTTCTGCTCTCCTGGTTTTTAACATTTTAGTTGTAAAAACAGAAATAAGTAGAATTTTATTGTACTTAGTATATTAGATGATCAGGGTACTATGGCGAAAAAGAAATCAGTTATAGGGACGTAAGAGCAAGTAAGGATTGATAACTATGAAGGATAGTGTAGGGGTTGATTTTTGCAGTTTTTAGAGTGAAAGAATGAGAAGCCCTCACTACAGTGTGAACATTTGAGAAAAGACCTGAAAGGTGAGTTAGTTGGGAGATTACTAAGAATGAGCTTTCCAGATTGAGATAGCAGCAAATACAAAGACTTTGAGGAAGGACCTTGATGGTGTTCAAGAAAAACAAGGATGTTAGGATAACTGGAGTAGAGTAAGCAAAGGACTTGAGGTCAAAGAAGTTAACAAAGAAATTGATTGTATTTGTACTTTGTAGACCATTGAGAGAATTTTGATTTTGCTCTGAAATGGTAGAAGCTTCTGGAAGGTTTTTGTGCAAAGGAGTTGTATGATTATTCTAACAAGATCACCCTGTGTATTCTGTGAGAGTAGACTGAAGATTGACAAGGGTGGGAAGAGGAAGACTAATTGAGAGGAAATGCTGTATGACAGGGCAATAGTTGTTGTTATGTACCGTGGAGTCGGTTCTGACCCATAGTGACCCTGCACAGGGTTTCCGAGGCTGTAAATCTTTACGGGAGCAGAAAGCCTCATCATTCTCCCCTGGAACGGCTGGTAGTTTCGAACTGCTGACCCTGAGGTTAGCAGCCCGATTTGTAACCACTACACTACCACAGCTCCTTGGGGAAATAGTAGATAATGGTAATTGTGGAGGTAGTGAGAAGTGGGTCAGATCGGGAATATAATATGACATGATTTGCTATTGGTTTAGACGTAGAATGTGAAAACATAAAGAAGACTTATGGATGACTGTGGATGTTTAGCTTAATTGGTTGGAAAATTTAGAATTGCCATAATCTGAGATGTGGGAGTCTATAGAAGATAGAAGTTTGGGGACAATGTTAAGGAGCTTAATTTGGATATATTAAGTTTATGTGCTTACTACACATTTAAGAAGAGATACTTAGTAGTTACAAAGTTCTGGGGACTTCAGAAATTTTGTGGAGAAATGGAATTAAAAGATAAAATGAAAAATACAAACTTTATTTCTCAACATAAGCTCCATCAAGGTCAAGACACAATTGTAAGCGATGATACCAGTCATTTAACCCATCTGTAACAAACTGAGGTTCTTTAACCATGTCGATGCCATCTGTTTTACATAATTAACTAAAGAACAATGAGTGCCCTGTAAGGATTTTTTTAAGACTAGGAAGGAAACAGAAATCAGAAGGAGCCTAATTGTTCTTTGGCCCTCCAGAAAGCCAGTAAGCATAATGCTGTGAACTTCTCCACAAAGTGTCCCCATCCATGGCCTTTGCTTTTGACCGGTTGCTTTTGCTTTGATTCGTTCATTTCCGCATTTTGGTATCCATTGCTTTCATTGCACTTTGTGTTTAGGATCTAGTAAAGCCATGCTTCATCTCCTTTTATAATTCTTCAAAGAATAGCCTCAGGATCTTGATCCCACGTGTTAAAAAATTCACTTGAAAGCTCTGCTCTTTTCTGCAGCTGACCTGGGAGCAATAGTTTAGGTACCCATTGAGTAGAAAGCTTGCTCAGCATTCGTTTTTTCAGTCTGAATTGGGTAAATTGAAACAATTAAGCTGGTTTTGGTGTTACTGTTTTTCCTGTTACTCACCGGACCTCTTCAATTGTTCATGAGCAAGATTTGTTTCTCTAAATTGATGCGGATGGTTTGCCGTTGCAGGCTTTATCTAGCCCCTTCTTAAAACGAGTTATCCCTGTGTAAACTGCTGATTTCTTTGAGGCATTGCCCCACAAACTTTTCATAAGGCTTCAGTGATTTCACCATTCTTCCATTCAAGTTTCACCATAAATTGGATGTTTGTTCTTGCTTTAATTTGAGTAGAATTCATATTTCTCTGATGGGTCATTTTAAACCTGTGTCTTCTAAACTAGTCTACTCAGACATGTTAGTATGAGTTTACTTTGGTGCAAAACAAATTTGAAATTCATGCATAGTTTCTTCATAATATACATTTTCCATTAACGTTTTGAACTCCCCTCATATACATCATATAAATATATCTGTTGTTGTTAAGTACCATTAAGTAAGTTCCAACTCATAGCAGCCTTGTATAGTGTTTCCAAGGCTGTAAATCTTTGCAGGAGCAGAAAGCCTCATCTTTCTCCCATGGGAATACTGGTGGACTTGAACTGCTAACCTTGTGGTTTAAAGTCCAGTGTGTATCCTAAAACCACTGTACTTCTATATATATTTGCTGTTGTTGTTTTTAGGTGCCATTGAGTCAATAATGACTCATAGGGACCTAATGCACAACAGAGCACTGTCTGGTCCTGCACCAGTCTCACAATTGTTGCTACACTTGAACCCATTGCTGCTGGTAGTCTATCTTGTCAGGGGTCTGTCTTCTTTCGCTGACGCTTCACTTCACAAAGCATGATGGCCTTCCCAGGGACTCGTCCCTCCTGGTAATTTATCCTAAGTATGAGAGATGAAGTCTGGCCATCCTGGCTTCTGAGGAACATTCTGGATATACTTCTTCCAACACAGATTTGTTTGTTCTCCTGGCAGTCCATGGTATTTTAAATATTCTCCTCCAACACCATAACTCAAATGTATCAGTTCTTCTATGGTCTTCCCTATTTATTGTCCTATTTTTACATGCATATGACGCTACTGAAAATACCATGGTTTGGGTCAGGTTCAACCTTAGTCCTCAAACTGACACTATGCTCTTGAACACTTTAAAAAGTCATGTGGAGTAGATTTATTGACTGCTCCTTCTATGAGTGTTAATAGTGGATCCGAGCAAAATGAAATCTTTGACAACTTCATCTTTGCCCATTTACCATGATATTATTTATTGGTCCAGTGGTGAGGATTTTTGTTTTCTTTACATTGAAGAGCAATACATACCGAAGGCTGTGGTCTTTGATCTTTATCAATAAATATTTTAAATCCTCTTAGCTTTCAGCAAGCAAGTTGGTACCATCTGCACATCACAAGTTGTTAATGAGTCTTCCTCCAATCCAAATGCCACATTTTTCTTCATATGATCCAGCTTCTCAAACTATTTGCTCAGATTGAACAAATATGGTGAAAGCACTCCTGATTTTAAACCACTCATTATCCCCTTGTTCTGTTGGAACAATTGCCTCTTGGTCTATGTACAGGTTCCTCACGAGCACGATTAAATGTTCGGAATACTCGTTCTCTGCAATGTTGTCCATAGTGTGTCATGATCCACACAATTGAGAAAACCTTTGCATTCCAATCACCAGTAATTATCAGTACATCTTGATTGCATGTTTGATTAATTTCACACTGAAGAAGTTGGTAGAATTCTTCAATTTCATCATCACTGGCTTTGGTGGTTGGTAGTAAATTTGAGTAATGGTGGTGGTGGTTATGTGCCTTGGAGTCGGTTCCGATTCATAGCGATCCTGTATCGGGTTTCCGAAGCTGTGAATCTTTATGGGAGCAGAAAGCCTCTAACTGGTCTGTGTAGGCATATGGATATTATCCTATCACAGTCAGCATTGTACTTCAAAACAGATCTTGAAATTTTCATTTTGATGATGAATATGATGCCATTTCTCTTCAGTTTGTCATTCCTGACATAGTAAACCAAGTGATTATCAAATTCACAATGGCCAATCAATACCAGTCCGTTTTAGCTAACTAATGCCTGGGATATTGATGTTTATAGGTTCCATTTCATTTTTCACAATTTCCAGTTTCCTATATTCATGCACCTGGTGTGGCGCTGTGGGCTAATGCGTCAACCTACAAAGTGTTTTGAACTGCAAGGTCAGTGGTTCAAGCTCACCAGCTGCTCCTCAGAAACCTTATACAGGTTCGCTATGGATTGGAATTGACTCAACGGCACTTAACAACAACAACAACAATATTCATACTTTGTACATTCCTTGCTTACAACTGTTTCTTATTTTGCGTTGTGCCCCATCAGCCAATGAAGGTCCTGAAGGCTTTACTCCATTAATTCCATCTCATTCAACTCTAGTCTGAGGAGGTAGCTCTTCCCCAGTCATATTTTGAGACCTTCCAATCTGAGGCGCTTGTATTCCGAAACTATATCTGACAGTATTCCTGTGCTCTTCATCTTGTTTCAGTATTCTGTCATAAATTTTTCAGTGACTAAATATTTGGAAGTCATCTGTCTTTCCTTTCTAGTATGTCTTAGTCTGGAGATCAGCTGAAACCTTTCCACCATGGATGCCCCTGCTGGTATTTAAAATACCGATGGCATAACTTCTGTAATCACAGCAACAGGCAAGCCACCACAGTATAACAAACTGAATATGTCCAAAGAACAGTAGACGAAGTCTGGTCATTCTGGCTTCTAAGGAGCACTCTGGCTGTACTTCTTCCAAGACAGATTTGTTTATTATTCTGGCAAGCCATAGTACTTTTAGTATTTTTCACAATGCTAGAATTCAAATGCATTGATTCTTCTATGGCCTTCCGATTCATTGTCCAACTTTTACATGCATTTGAGATGATTCAAAATACCATGACTTAGGTCAGGCACACGTTAGTCCTTAATGTGACATTTTTGCTCTTTAACGTGGTAGAAAGGTCTTTTTTGTTTTTCTTTCTTTCAGAAAGATCTTTTGTAGCAGATTTGCCTAAAAAACTCATCTTTTGAAAAGTTCTTAACTGCTGCTTCCATGAGTGTTAATAGTGGATCCATGCAAAATGAAGTCTTTGACAATTTCAGTCTTTTCTCTGTTGATCATGATGCTATTTATTGGTCCAGTTGTGAAATATTTATGTGAAGAATGTGGGGTACTTCAAATTGTGATTATGGAACTTTTTCAGTTCCTGGTAAATACAAACATAAGCAGTAGAAGTTATTGGCTGAGATAGTGTAGAAAACAAGACTATTAGCAATTAACAGGTTAAGGAAACAAACTAAGAGGTTGAAAGGATCTGTCTTGAAAGTGTTGAAGTCACAAAGAATTCTTGAGAATATTAGCATTGGAGAGTGACTATAATCAGGAGCTGAAATCTTCATAAACTTTATAAGCCTCTGGACTGTTCAGTTTTTAGGGGGAAATGTGTTCTATGTAATATGTAAGCCAAGTTTGAGTTCATGGCAGTGCAACCACGTCAGAGTATACAACAAGGAATTAAATACAGAAGACAGGAATGAAGAAAGCCAGAGAGAGTTAGAATTAAATCAAATTGAAATAATAGTTAAAGCTTGGGGAGTACATGAAATCACTGAGGGGCAGTAGAGAGGGGAAATGAAGAGAGATAAAGCAGAGGGAGAAGGATCAACTTCAGGGAAAAGCCACAGCTGAAAAAGAAAAGCTAAAAAAATAAAGACAAAGAACCTGGGGGAAAAAAAAAAGAAAAGTAGCAACTGCAGAGGTAAATGAACCACAGCAGAAAAGGGTCATGGAAGAATGGAAAGAGACGGTTCCAAAAAGTAAAGAGTAGTCAAAAACTGCCAAGATGTAAAGTAGAGCAGACCTGAGAACATATCACTTGATTATGCAATCAGGAGGCTGTTGGTTGGAAAGATATCATGAAAGAGATGAGACTGTCGCTGGAAATTAACACAGGAAAGGACTGGTGAAATGGGCATTATTTCTCAGACCCTAAGGAGCTCTGGTAGCGTAGTGGTTACGAATCGGGCTGCGAACCTTAAGGTCAGCGGTTCGAAACTACCAGCCGCTCCGCGGGAGAAAGATGAGGCTTTCTACTCCCGTAAAGATTTACACCCTCGGAAACCCTGTACAGGGTCGCTATGGGTCGGACCCGACTCGATGGCACTTAACAACAACAAACAACAAGGAGCTGCTGTAGCATGGTGGTTACAAATTGGACTGCTAACCTCAGAGTCAGCAGTTTGAAGCTACCACCAGTTACCTGGGGAAAAGATGAGGCTTTCTGCTTTATTTATGGCTTCAGAAACCCTATGCAGAGTCGCTGTGAGATGAAACCAACACCATGGCACATAACCACCACCATTACCACTCTGACACTAACATCTTATCCTTCTAGCTGTCTTCCCTTCTCCCTCAAAGCAACTTTGTAGTGACACACAGATTTTCAGCTCTCCCGTTTTTTCATTATCAACCAATATAACTCCAGACTTCACTTCCTTTTGTCCTCATATCTCTTTTCATGGTTCATACAGCCTCTCTAATCACACCCTTCATGTCTTCAGGTACTATCCACGCCCCCTGCTAGAATGGCCTAGGAAAATGAACTCATCCCCTTCACTGCCAAGCCCGCTCTCCTTGGTGAACATGTCCCTTCCAGTCAGTAACATAACCAGACATCACCTGCTTTACTGTCAACTACACACCTAGCAGTTCATCAGAATCTGTTCAGCATCTGTCCCTTTTCCATCTCCATCTCTTCACTCCGAGTGCTACTGTGTTAGTTCAAGTCCTCACCATCTTTTGTGTGAGTATTACAATTACCTTTCACCTTTCCCTAAGTCTTGCCCAGCAAAAATCTCTTCGAAAGTGTTTCCACAGAGAAATTTGTAATGTGTACATATTGATTACATGACTGTTGATAAGTTCTTCACATTGAAAATAAAGTTCTAATTTCTTACTAGCATATTGGTTAAATGAAAAAAGATTCAGAGAAGAAACTAAGTCAAAATTCTACTTTTGCTACAATGTAAATTTGTTTTGGGGGGCGCTGGTGGTTGGTGGTGGTTATGTGCCCAGGAGTCGGTTCCGTATTTTCTCTAAACCTTGATTTTCTCATAAACCTCTGGGAGAGAGGGAAGTAGAAGCAAAAGACAGTAAACAATAAAGCCACTCCTGTGGCGTTAGGAGAAACAGAGCCAAGGTGGATGCAGAGAAAAATATCCAAGGCAAAGTGAAGTTTGGGAAGACATAGAAGTTAAAAGAGAAAACAGTTATACTCCTTTCTAGTTAATCACAGGTGGAAAACTTTTACAAGAAGTGAAAGAGATGTTTTGTAGATGGCTTATTAGGCCAGTAATGAAGCTCCTTTTTTGGTGACTCTGGAAGTTAGGTATTAGGCCTTAGGCTATTAACTGCAGGGGCAGTTGTTCTAACCCACCAGCTGCTCTGTGGGAGGAAAATTAGGCTGTCTGCTCCAGTATAGATTTACATTCTCAGAAACCCTATATCACGTGTTATCAGTTAGAATCCACTCTATGGCAGAGATTTTGTTTTTGATATTTTTAATGTAATGCTGTAATTACATACAAAGCATATATTCAAATTATATTTCCAATTTCAGAATTGGAACATATGAAGCATGTAAGCAAGGCGAGAAAGCCATATTCAACATTTGAAAAGTACTTTTGAAATAAGTATTTTTAAAATTAATCTGGTCAATGTAATCTCTGATTTTAGGGCCTATCAAGAAAGAAGGTTTCTGTCACAACTCATTCAGAAGTTTATCTCTGTGCTGAAATCAGTCCCGCTTTCTGGTAACTATTCTTTATTTAACTCAATTTGGAACTTATCTTTCTGTTGCCCCGATAGCATTTACTTATCTCTAGCCTAAAAACTGGGGTCCATCGGAACCGACTTGATGGCACTTAACAACATGTCTAAAAACTGCTCTTAGAATGATTTTCCAGTTGTAATCACAAAGTGTACATCCTTTGCTTTTCAAGTATATTACCGGTTTGTGAGCGTTGTAATGGGTTATTTTAAAGGCACTGGCTTGGTTATTGAAATGTTCATTTATTTAACAAATGTTTTTTGATCTTGCTTACTAGAGTCAGGCAGACCCTGCACACAAGGTACCTGGGGTACAGTGTTGTGCAGAACCAGCACAGACCATGTCCCCATGGTATTTACAATGTGGTGCTTAGTAGTGGCCTAGGTGACATTAGGTACCGTGAAGAGGGGTGGAAGAGAATCCGTTTTGTGTATGAGGTATAAAATTAAGTGAATATTTCCCATCTTCATAGTTATTGTTAAGTACTGTTGAGTCAGTTCTGACTCAGCAACCCATTATAGAGTTGCCCAGAAGTGGCTGGTGGGTTTGAACTGACAACCTTTTAGTTAGTGGTCCAGTACCACACCAGGACTCGCTCCTTCATGGCTCCTATTTATTGATGAAAAAAATAAAATTATTTACTAGGCTTGCAAGATGATGGAAAAAATATGCCAGTTTAGAAAGGATATGAAAATGGATGGATTATACATTTGGGAAAAGGGAAGCTGATTTTTTTTTAAAGGATGAAATTACAGCTTCACTTTAAAGGTTATAAAAACAGCATATACCTATCAGTTGTAAAGGAAGTCTACATAGAATGAGCTGAGATGTCTGACTGTTGTCAGAAGAAGGGGCAGAAGCACACATGCACACACAAAACCACATCTTAAGAATCAAGCAACAAGGCTGTATTTGTGTCTGAAATTGGAGTAACAAGGTTTCAATTGAACAGTACAGGCCAGCGGGGTAACTAATGTACCAATAGGACTCTCTCAACACTAGAGCTTAGAACTGGAGCATCAGATTCTAAACAGGCCACTGCTAGTACTTTTCTCATGCTATAAATAAGGATACAGAATGCAGAATTTGCTTTCATTTTTTTTTAAACTTTTTGACAAAAATACTTTCTTTTGGCAGAAGGAAAAAAGATGAGGAGAGGGCCTGTTTGAATGGATTTAATTTAAAACTTACACTTTTAAATTATTTCATTTGAACAGCTCTTAGAATGATCTAGACTGGCATCCTGGTGTGGCACTGTAGGACAACACTGGACCGCAGCTCAGTAGGTTTGAATCCCAAGGTCGGCAGTTCAAACTTAACCAACCTCTCATTGGAAACCCTATACTGGGTTGCCATGAGTTGGACCCGACTTGGCATGTAACAACAACATGACTTAGACTAGACCCTGGAAACACTGAGTTCTAGTTCTAGCCTGTTATTATTGTTAAGTGCCATTGAATTGGTTGACTCATAGTGACCCTGTATAGGGTTTCCAAGGAGTGGCTGGTAGGTTTAAACTGTCAACCTTGCAGCTAGCTGGGCAGTGTTCACCCTACAGTGCCAGGACTCTACTTTGTTGTTGTTGTTGTTAAGTGCTGTCGAGTTGGTTCCAACCCATAGCGACCCTGTACAGGGTTTCCAAGGCTGTAAATCTTTATGGGAGCAGAAAGCCTCACCTTTCTCCCGCGGAACAGCTGGTAGTTTCGAACTGCTGACCTTGCGGTTCACAGCCCGATTTGTAACCACTACCTAGCCTCCATTAAATCATTTTCTCACGTGGAAAATTCTCATCTAGAATGTTTTGTAGTCTTTTTCAACTACCTAAATTGTGTGGTTCTGTTATTTTAGAGTCTGGATTATGAGCATATGTTAACTGTAGTTGCTGTGAAGTGCCATGGAGTCGGTTCTGACCCACACCCTGTGTAGGGTTTCTGAGGAGCAGCTGGTGAGCTTGAACCGCCGACCTTGCAGTTCAAACAGCTTTGCAGTCTGGCGCGTTAACCCATAGCACCATACCAGGACTCCATATGTTAACTAGAGAGGTTTTAAGTGAACACGTCCATATATTAGTCATAAAAATAGTCATATGAAGCCTTTCATTTCGTAGTCCTCTACAAAGAAAGCAGTGGCTTTATGTAAGCATTTGTTGGGTGCTTTTCTATAGGTCTGGCACTGTTTGCTGGTCCCTGTTGGAAGTCCTTAGACTAAGCAGTAACAATCACCCTACAATTATCTCCTTTTTAATCAAAATAATCTTGGCAGGGTAGTTTTAGCTGATAAAATAGTAGAACATTTCCTGTTATTAGCAAAAACAAAACCAAACCTTGTACTCTAAAAGTATATCATGTCATTTCACAAGCTTGTAATTACTTAAAAACAAAAATAAATGTCTTTAAAAATAGTACACTAGGGAAAACTCACAAATAAGATAAAGTAAGACAATGATCTTTTAAAATATTACATTGCTTTATATGCCATTGGAGTCCTGATATGGCGCTATAGGACTTCCAACTACAAGATCGACAGTTCAAACCTGCCAGCCGCTGTTCAGAACCCTTACTATACAGGGTCACTGTGAGCTGGAACAACTCCACGGCACTTAAGAACAGCATATACCACTGGCGTTTTAATTTCCAAAATAATGCTAATTTCGTGGGGGGAAAGTCTAATTCGTTTTTTGTATCTTTTCAGCCCTTTTTCTATGTGTGTTTAGACAAATTACACATGGAGTCTTGGTGATGTGCTACAGTAGGATAAGTATTGGTCCGCAAAGTCGATTTGAATCCCAAGGTTGTTGGTTCAAACTCACCAGTCGCTCCTCCGAAACCTTACCACAGGGTCACTGTGAGTCGGAACTGACTCGATGGCACTTAACAAAAACAACACACATATACGTATGTTTTTAGCTATAGAACAGAACTTTTAGAAGTTTGGTATGTGAAGACAATAAATAAGATAAAGCAAAAACTGATATGAAGCTGCCTTTTAGTTTTTAATACCTCAAGTTTATTTCAAAACCTAATAAGTAAAAATTTTCTTTAATTAACCCTTTAGAAATAGTTTTTCAAACTTGAGTTTTAAAATGTGCTTCTGACCAAGTTGGGTTTAATTTATCATGTAGAACTAAATATGTGTGCTTACTCTGAATCATAGAGCAGTTGTGATGAATAAGATCATTAAATCATTAAATAACTGGCAGTTTCAAGCTATGGCAAACAAGATGGCCAAGTAAGACAATTCTAATGTGTTTTCCTCTCTTATGTCTAGAACCTGTCACTATGGATAAAGTTCATTACTGTGAAAGATTCATAGAACTTATGATTGATCTAGAGGTAAGAAATCAGCAGTGACTCTTCTGTTACAGAATCATTAAAGAGGCCACTAAACACATGCCTGTTTGAGATTTTTCTTCATCATCTCAAACTGGTCTTGGTGTCTGGTTCCAGATGTTATTTAGATAAGGAAGTCATGAAACTTTCAGATGATTGTCCTATCCAGCATGGACTGCTGTTGATTGAAAAACATTAGTTAGTACATTTATTGAATACGAGTCCAACAATGACAGTTATTTTCTGTCAAACTTTAATACTTTTTTCTAGAGTGATTAGTGTGTCATGTCATGGGGCTAGGACCATGTCCTTAACAATTTTACTTTTCTAAATGTTTGTAATACTCTTTTTTTTAAAAAAAAGGTTTTTATTTTGGATTGAGTGAAAGTTTACAGGGCAGATACCAGTTTTGCATTCAACAAATCACACACTTTGTTTCATTACAATGATTATAATCCCCTCCATGTACCTTAGTTAACAGTATTTCTCTCTCTTCACTTTAGCTTTTTTTAAAAAAATGAAAACAATAAACACTCAAGCATATATAATAATTTATACCTCCAAAGAGCACATTCTGCAAGTCATCCTCCTGGCACGGGCTCTTAGTCCCTCTCTTCCCATGAATCTAGAGTCCTCAGCCGGGTCCCTCTCTCCATGTCCCCTTCTCTGACTCCGTCACTGCTTCTCTGGGTAAGGTCCCGCATTCTGCTTGTGCTTTTCTCCCTTGATAGTCCTAGGGTCCTCTGTTTCTGGACTGTAAGATTAAGCACTTCCATGTTTTTATTACAAAACTTGCACCTTTACTATTGTGACAGTCGCAATTAATCATGATAACAATTATTCACTATTGTATCTTACAAATCTCATCCCCATCTGTTTTCACCAGACCCATCTAGACAAGATGAAAACTATTCAGTGGAGGACTCTTTCTCCCCACCCCACCCCCCAACCCCCACACACTCTTAAACTAAACTCCCTCTTGAAACCTTGTAAGCCATTCACTTCGTGCCTTTATTGCCCCCTCATTTTAGGTAGCCAATGATAGCATTGGTACTTGATGTGAAGACTCCTTTCCTCTCTGTTGGTATTTAGAATTACCACCTCCATGAGTATAGGTCAGGTTCATCAAATTGTAGCAATTTACCTTTGTTTCCTTTATCAAAAAAAACAATTTTTTTTTATTTTTTATTTTGGTAATCTTCCTCTAGTCAAGTTCTGATTACCAAGCCATTAAGGCTGTGTCAAATGGGTACTGTCTGCAAGTTTGGGTGTTCTTGTGTATCTCACTTATTTCATATCAGCTGGATGCTTCACTCTCAACTCTAGGCCTCTGTGGCTATGTCCTTATCTGTGGGCTCAAGTGTTCCCAGGTCTCACCACAGGACCAACCAGCCCTTCCTCTTCTCTCTCTTAATTCCAGGTCATTGGGAGTCAATGGATTGTAGTTGAACATCCCCTTTCTTCATTGCTGCCTTTACCCTTCTTCCACTCACCAGTAGACCATTGTGGTCGCCAGCAAGCTTACATGCCTGTTCATGTGTTCCCTTTAAGTTTCAGTCTTAGAGGGGAGTTTGTCCTAACGGAACTTGATTGCTTGCCTTGATGGTTTCCCAGCAAACAGCTTGCTTATTCTTGTAGTAGCCAGTCATGCTGACATTTTTGTTGTGGGTTTTTCCTGATGATCTTTCTTTGGAGATGTATCTTCTGTCGCTCTAGCTGTACCAGGCTGGTCTGCTTGTCCTTTCTAGTGGGAATGTCCCACCTCATAAGGTTCTGGATGGGACTCAGGATTCCACCTAAGGTCCTATCTATACTCTACAAAGGCTTTGCAAGAAGCCTATTGCACTGGACAAGTTCTAGAACCCCTTTTAGGTATTCCAATCAGTTATTGGCTGAAGACAGGCTTACAAGTTTTCTGTAATCATGTTTCCCAACATTCCTTTCTATCCCACTCAAGTGTCTATTTTAAATAGTAGGCAAGGGAAACCAATATTCATAAGACAGTCAAGCATTTTAGTATTATTTTCCCTCTTCAAACTATGCCTAGATTCCTGTATCACAGAGCCCTGTTGTTCCACGGTTGAACATACATCAATTTTATCTCTGTTCCTCTTAGACCAGCAGAACTGTCTCCGTGTTCCCCTATCTATCTTGTTCTTCCACCTCCTCCCCTTTTTTGTATTGCCCTCCCCAACACCCGAACTAAACCCCCCACCCCAACCCCACTGTTATGGACCTTATATGCCATTAATTTTTCCCTCCTTTTAAGACAGTCTATTTTATCCTGTAATCTGACTTTCTTACCACCTGGATCTCTGTTACTCTGTGTTTACCTTCTTTCACATTGTAATTGTTTTGATCATAGACTGACCTCCCAGATCCTCTGTCCTTATCATTTTATTCTGTTCTTGACTCTTCCATTTGTCAATTGAGTTAAGGGTGATGCTGCCACGTACATCGTTTTCTGGTTGTTGTCTGTTCTTGTTGGTTCTCAGTCCACAGAACTCCCTTTAGGATGTTTTTCATATCAGGGTTGGCTTTGGCAAAAATACCTTAGCTTCTGTTTATCCTGGAGTGTTTTGATTACACCATCATATTTGATTGACAGCTTTGCTGGGTAGAGGATTCTTGGTTGGCAATGTTTTCTTTCAGGGTTTTATATAGGTCTCCCCATTGCCTTCTTGCCTGCATGGTTTCTGTTGAGAAATCCGAGCTTAATCTGATTTGCTTTCCTTTGTATGTTATATTTCTCTTTTCCCTAGCTGCTTTCAAGATCCTGTCTTTATCTTTGATTTTGGAGAGCTTGATTATGATATGTCTTGGTGATTTTCTTTTAGGGTCTATCCATCCTGGGGTTCATTGAGCTTCTTGAATGCTTATCTTTTTGCTTTTCAGGATATTAGGGAAATTTTCTTCCAGAAGCTCTTCAACTATCTCGTCTTTGAACTTGTGATTTTTCCTGTTCTGGAATGCCAATAATTCTTAAGTTAGTCCTCTTCATGTTATTCAACATGAATCTTAGGCCTTTTTCAGATTTGTTTTTCCTTTTTTATGCTTGCTCTTCTATCTCAGTAGTTTTGAGAGATTTATCTTCTAGCTCACTAGTTCTGGCTTCTATCTCTTCGGTT
Organism: Chrysochloris asiatica; assembly: GCF_000296735.1. NCBI lineage: Eukaryota > Metazoa > Chordata > Mammalia > Afrosoricida > Chrysochloridae > Chrysochloris > Chrysochloris asiatica. The sequence continues at coordinate 43,715,198 of NW_006408522.1, forward strand.
CTACTCTTTTGCCCTTTCAGTGTATTGTCCATTTCTGATATTCTATTACTAATTGTTTGGACCTTTTTCTGTAGGTTTTGAGTTGTTTCCAGTGCTGTATCTATCTTATTTGGTATCTTATCTTATTTGATTGTTTCTGTAATGCTTTCCTGACTTCTTCCTTATTTTTCTCAACAGTCTTTTGATACATTTTATAATCATTTTTCTGAATTCCTTCTCAGGCATTTCCAAAGCCTGCCCATCTACCAGTATGGAGTGTAGGTCTACTTTCAGCTCATTTGCCTCAGTCACTTCATCTTGTTTCTGGACATGTGCTTTGGCATATTTAGGAGTTATCTATGGCCTTAATACTTTAGATGGGTGTGTATTTTGGTATTTTTATGCTTCTGGTTGCTTCCAGGTAGATGTGATCAGGAGATAGGCTTCCCTTTTCACTTTTCTTCTTGAGAAATTTCAAGATGCCACTGTTGGTCATTGTGACATAACTCAGCATTTAATTTTCAGCCTATTTCCTTTTTTGTCTGCCTGTCCCACTCCGCAATCCCCGTTCAGGCCTTTTTCCTAGTGATAAACAGTTCAGGGCTGGCTGTGGCCATTTTGCACTGCTGTTTGGTTTTAAGTGGAAACTGTCACTTTAAATTTTGAAGAGATCTGTGTGTATGAGAAGTAGAACCCTCTGGGAGTGGGGGTGGGGTTTCCGCTTGCTCAGGTACCCCCTCTAGTAACCAGAATGGAGGTGCTCAGACAGCGAGAGACCAATAAACAGATACAAAAAAAAAAGGAGTGTACACACCTTTATCTTCGCGATTCTGTTGGGCATCCATCTGTGGCTACTCTGATCCTTCCCCCACTTGGTCTCTCCCAAGATGGCAGCTCTGGGAGCAGCTGAGTGTCTTGGATTAGAAAGCAATTGATTTCTTGCTTCTGCTACAAATTCCCCTAGCTATAAGCCTTCCAACCTTATTCCTTTATATGTGGTTTAAAGTTCTAGCACCATCCCCTGAGCCTGCTTATTAGTCCAGTATTCTGTATTGTTGCTGATAGAGCTCCTCGCTGCCATCTTGTTTGTTCTCCCCTGTTCTTAATATTCTTGATGAATAAAAATGTAATTACTGTTGTCAATCTATTTTGTAATTATGAGCCTTTAAAAAGAGAATTTCATATTAGTGACTATGTGATTTTAATGAAAAGTTCAGATGTAGAGTTGGTCTAGTTCAAATTTAGTTCATTATCTATCTTTCCCCTTGTAATGCAAAAAATTCAAAGAAAATCCCTTCTCTTCTTTTTCTGGAGAGGTAGGGTGGTTTCCTGAAATAAGGATTAGTATTTTTGTACTGTTGTCAGTCAATCTTGTGATCTGTATTCAAACTCTAGCTCTGCTAGTAACCATTGAGGATTACAATAACCTCATGTATAAAATAAGGGCATTTGATAGACTTGTGTTTTTCAAACTGTGATTGTCACAATCTCAATTTCTCAGCACTGTCTTATTGACTATCCTTCTTTCATCATCATTACTGTTTTTAAAGCTAGAAGTATTGCTGTACTTATTTACAGCATACACCAGACTCTTTGCTTTGTGCATAATGTGCCTTTTTGAATGTTAAAGAGTGCTTTTCTGTGATTAACACTAATGAGTTCAATTATCAGTAAAGTTTCCATCTAGCTGCTGAAAACACATTTAACTGCTGTGGTGTTTTCTTTCAGGCCCTACTTCCCACAAGGCGCTGGTTTAATACCATATTGGATGACACCCACCTTTTGGTTCACTGCTACCTTGCCAATCTTGTTCGTAGGGAAGAAGATGGTCATCTTTTTTCCCAGGTGAACTTTGATATATCTGAACATAGTTACTGTTTTCGTTTCCTAAATTGACCTTTTCTTTGCCCTGCCATTGGGTCATGACACAAATTTAAGACTTACTAAATATTGAATGATGTTAATTCATAATTAGTCACTTTAAACTTGTCTTAATATATACAAAATGTATGTGATCTTGTAAAGACTATTATTGTTAAGTGCCGTTGAGTTGGTTCCGACCCATAGCGACCCTGTATAGGGTGTCCAAGGAGTGACTGGTGAGCTTGAACTAACGACCTTGCAGTTCATACCGACTTCATAGTCCAACGCAGTAACTCAGCACCACACCAGGACTCCATTCTTGTAAAGATAGACTCTAGTAATTATTTGACATTTTGTTAATTATATGTAGGTTTATTATTGGCCTTAAGTATGATTTGAGAATATAGTCCCACATGTTCATGTATTTTAATCCTCTGTGGCTTGGAGTCTTGGTGTGGTGCTGTGGGATGAAATGCTGGACTGCAAGGTTGATTTGAACCACAAGGTCAGTAGTTCAAACCTATCACCAGCCACTCCTTGGAAACCCTATACAGGGTCGCTGTCAGTCAGAACTGACTTAATGGCATTTAACAATAACAACAACATGAACTACAGAAATAAAGTTGTATCCCATGACACTTTGTATAATAGATTTTTGTCTTATATTAATTTCGATTGTGCTATGGGTCCCGGTGTGGCACTGTGAAATAAGCATTGGACTGCTAACTGCAAGGTTGGTGGTGCAAACCCAAGGTGCTCCTTGGGAACCCTATACAGGGTCAGTATGAATTGGAGCCACCTGGGTGATACTTAACAACAACATAGTCTAATGTGGAACCCTGGTGGCACAGTGGTTAAGTGTTTGGTTCCTAACCAAAAGGTTGGCAGTTTAAACCTATCTGCTGCTCTATGGGAGAAATGTGGCACTCTGCTTCCGTAAAGGTTGCAGCCTTGCGAATGCTAGAGTAGTTCTGCTCTTTCCTATTGAATCCTGTGAGTTGGCTTCTGACTCAGTGGCAGTGGGTTTGGGTGTTTTGGATGAACTAGTATCATGTGTACAGACAGATGACCGCTTGTACATACATGCCTCTTACCTTGGATGGGTAGGCAGATGTACTTAGTTTGTTGTTTGGTGGTTTTAAATTTCATCCATGCTTCTATGCATTCTTCTAATGCTTGTCTCTCTCTGTGTGTACCTATTTTAAGAATTCTTTTATATCTATGAGCATTTTTCTTCTCCTGCTCTTTTTAGAATTTATATCCAGTGATTTGCCACAAATATGAGGAGGCTCCAAAAAAAGTTCATGAAAATATTTCTGTTAGCTTTTCATTCTATTTTTCAACGAACCTTTTGAAGCCGTCTTATGTCAAACTGTATTAGAATCCTAACATTTCATCTGCCACAGATTAGGATGAGAGCTACGAGCTATAGAGTTTCCAAGGCTGTAACCTTTATGGAAGCGGAGTGCCACATCTTTCTTTTAAATATGTGGTGTGGACAGCAGAGCTTCACTATGGTTAGCAGCAGGAACTAAGCCAACCAGACGGTTTGACGGCCATGGAAACAAATGAGAGAATGAGTATCAGCTTGGCATAGCTTGCCAGTTTTCCCTAATAGAAGCAGCACAAAGCAAGGAAGAGCTCCCATGATGAATTCCAAACCCTTCATTCCGAAAATTATTTTCATAAGTGACCTATGTAAAAGACCTCAAGATTTCCCTTTAGTGGCATAGTGCTATAAATAGATTTTTCCCATTAAAATGCCTGGCTTCCTTTGACTTGATCCCTAATTTCTGAGCACTGAGATTTCAGTTTACATTCTTCTCTATAGAAGAACATGCATATGAAATAGACTATTCACAATTTATCTTTAAGGCACATGCTTTATTTCACTTATGTAAAACATATTTTGGCTTAGTTTTAGAATGCTTACTGTGATGTTGACAAAAGTTTTTCAGCACTTTTTAGAAGGTAATGGTGGTGGTTGTGTGCCACAGAATCTGTTCGACTCATAGTACCCTGTATAGGGTTTCAGAAGCTGTAAAACTTTATGGGAGCAGAAAGCCTCCTGTTTCTCCCGAGGAGCAACTGGTAGATTCAAATGACTAACCTTGCAGTTAGCAGTCCAGCTCATCATCCACTACACTACTGAGGCTCCTTTTTTAAAAGGTGTATGGGCTTATTTATTATCTATTTTGTTCGTGGTTTCTTGTTCTTATTTATTCACTTATCGTTAATAATTTGAATGGATCCTTTCAGCTTTTGGACATGCTGAAATTCTACACTGGCTTTGAAATTAATGACCAGACTGGAAATGCTCTGACAGAGAATGAAATGACCACCATTCACTATGACAGGATCACTTCTCTGCAGGTAATTTAAATGCATTCAAGCCTTGGCTTACATTGCAAAAGATAGGGTCATACTATAACTTGGGTTTTCTATAGACCAGATAGAAATAGGTACTAACTTAATAGCATTTTCTCTTGGTTTTTTAAAAATCTTGCTAATTTGATGAATTCACACATAAAAAAATTGGCTTTGTTTCACAGTCCCTCTCAATCCTAAGCATCAATATATTAATATTTAATATTCAGAAATACTAGTTACTGGGTCAATTTGGTGTATCTAAATATGTAGATATTCATTATTAAGATTTTTTATTATTTTTTCCTAGAGAGCTGCTTTTGCACATTTTCCTGAACTCTATGATTTTGCCCTCTCCAATGTGGCGGAAGTAGATACTCGGGAATCCTTAGTCAAGTGTTTTGGACCTCTTAGGTAAGACAACACAACAGGACAACTATTTGTCCTCTTTTGGTATATCCTATTACCCAAATTTTAAAAAATGAAAAATTTTTAAATCACTTTAATAATTAATAAGGAGCTCTGGTAGTGTAGTGGCTACGAGTTGGGCTGAGAACCTCAAGGTCAGCAGTTCAAAACTACCAGTGGTTCCACAGGAGAAAGATGAGGCTTTCTGCTTCCGTAGAGATTTACAACCTCGTAAACCCTGTGCAGGGTCACTGTGAGTCGGGACTGACTCCACGGTACTTAACAACAACAATAATTACATATGTTACTTTGGTTGCTTATGTGATGTGGAATCAGTTCTGACTCATAGCGACCCTGTCCAGGGTTTCCAAGGCTGTAAATCTTTTACAGGAGAAGAACGCCTCATCTTTCTTCCTGGAATAACTGGTAGTCTTCAACTGTAGCCCTTGAGGTTAGCAGTCCCAACTAGTTCTACCAGGCTTTATTGACATCTAGAATTAGAACTTCTCTCTAGCAATTTATTGTCCTCAGGTTACTTGAGTGTTATTATCCATCTTTATTTGTTTGTATAATTTGTATTGTTATGGCGTAGTTTTCCTAGATATTACATTTTCTTCTTGTTAAGTGCTGCTGAGTTGGTTCTGACTCATAGCTATCCTGTATAAGGTTCCTGAGGAGTGGTTGGTGGGTTTGAATCCTTAACCATTTATTTATCATTCAATCTAGTGCTTATCCTATATCACCACACCTGAGCGCCAGTCAATAAATGCTGTTGCTATTAAGAGCTGTCAAGTTGGTTTTGACTCATAGTGACCCTGTATAAGGTTTCCAAGGAGGAGTTGGTGCATTTGAACTACCAACTTTGTGGTTCTCAGTCCAGTGCTTATGTAGATTATAAAAATATGTTTAGAGAAACAGAGAAGTGCTAGAGGAGAAAAGTGGAGGATAAGAAGGATTGCAAATGCAAGAGTGGGAATTGAAATGCCAGTATTCATCAGAAAATGACAGAATCACAAAAAAGTTAAAAAAAAAAAATCCTGTAACTTGGCATAGAACACAACAAGGGAATACTGAATGGTTTAAAATCAGAAAAGGTGTGTCCTGAGGTTGTATTCTTTCACCATACTTACTCAGTCTCTATGCTGAGCAAATATTCTGAGAAGCTGGGTTATATAAAGAAAAATGTGACATCAGGATTGGAGGAAGACTCATTAACAACCTGGGATATGCACATGACACAACCTTGTTTGCTGAAAGCTAAGAGAACTTAAAATGCATATTAATGAAGATCAAAGACCACAGCGTTTAGCATGTATTGCTCTCCAATGTAAAGAAAGCAGAAATCCTCACAACTGGACCAGTAAATAGGATCATGATAAATGGAGAAAAGATTGAAGTTGTCAAAGACTTCATTTACTTTGGATCCACAATCAACAGTCAAGCAGCAGTCAGGAAATCAAATGATGTATTGCATTAGGCAAATCTACGCACAAGACCTCTTTAATGTGTTCCAGTGCAAAGATATCAGTTTGAAGACTAAGGTGTGCCTGACTCAAGCCATAGTATTTTCAATAGCCTTATATGCATGGTAAAGTTGGGCAGTGCATAAAGAAGACCGTAGAAGAGTTAATGCATTTGAGTTATGGTGTTGAGGAGAAGAATATTGAAAGTACTGTTGTCTGCCAGAAGTACAAATAAATCTGTGTTGGTTAAAAGTACAGCCAGAATGTTTCTAGGAAGCCAGGATGGCGAGACTTGGTCTCTCATACTTTGGTCATGTTCTCAGGAGGTATCAGTCCCAGCGAAGGACAGCATAGTTGATAAAGTGGAAGATCATTGAAAAAGAAGACACCCAATGAGATGGATTGGTACCGTAGCAGCAGTGAGGACTCAGGCATAGTAACAATTGTGAGGATGGTGCAGGACCATGCAGTGTTTTGTTTAGTTGTGCGTACGGTGTGAGCCAGAGCCGACTCCGTAGCACCTAGCAATTACAGCAACATATATTGTTAATTGATTCTCAGCTAAGGTGCCAGCGCCACTCTTTGAAAAGGGTTAATCTTTTTAACAGCGGTGCTAGAACAATTGATCATCCATATTCAAATCATGAACTTTGATCTATGCTTCAGATAATAAAATTTTAATTCAAACTGCACCATAGACCAAAATTTCCTTAAACTTCTAGAAGGAGCTATAGGATATCTTTTTGATGTTGGGCTATGCTAAGATTTCTTTAGATGTCAAACTATAATCCATAAAAGAAAATAATTGATTAATTGAACTTTACAAAAATAAAAACGTCTGCTCTTTGCAAACATTGTTACAGTGAAAAGACAAATCACAAACTGGAAATGGATTTTTATAAAAGACATATCTGATAATGGATTGGTGTCCAGAAGTGTCTTAATTTAATAATTAGAAAACAAAGATGGTTGTGAACAGACACCAATAAATCTATGAAAAGATGTTTAACATCTTTAGTTATTGTTAAGAGCTGTCAAGTGGGTTCTGACTAACAGAGACCCCATCTAGGGTTTCCGAGGAGTGGCTGGTGGTTGTGAATTGCTGGTCTTGCGGTTAGCAGTCCAGTGCTTAGTCTAGTACAGTGCTACACTAGGACCGACATGCAAGTTAAAGCCACATAGGTAACGATTATGTGCATATTAAAATTGGTTTTGTTTGTTTTAAAAAAAAAACACAAGGCTATTGAGCAGCTGAAACACATACATTGTTGGTTGCTGGTGAAAATTCAAAATGGTACAACCACTTCGAAAACTTTTGGTGATTGCTTATTAAATTAGATATGTGCTTTATATAACCCAGCATTCCCACTTTCAGATTTATCAAAGAGAACTAAAAGGTGATGCTCCTGCCAAAATCTACCAGAATATATATAATAGCTTTACTCATAATTGTCACAATCTGGAAATAACACTGCTGATTGATTTCACAAAGTGGGACTGTTGTTCAGAACCATCCATTCGGTTCTGACTCATGGCTTCCTTGTAAAGGATTTCTGAGGAGCATGTGGGTTTGCACTGCAGACTTTGTGGTTGGCAGTTAAATACCCTACAGCACTAACTATATCAGCTACTCAACAAGAAAAAGGAACTAACTGCAGATACACACCCAGCATGAGTGAATTTCACAAGCATTATTATGCTAAGTGAAAGAAGACAGTGTCAAAGGGTCCATAATGTATGATTCATTTATTTGATCAGTGGCTGCCATGGCTTGGATGGGAGGGAGGGTTGATTTGTAAAAGAGCAACTTTGGGGGCTGATGAAGCTTTATATAAATATTGTCAAATTCTCAAGCTTTCAATATTGTCAAGATGCAAGTTTTCCAAAATTCTCACTTTGCAGTTGAAAGTTCAAATTAACCTCAGCAACAAAAGCTCTCAGTTTCCACCCCCTGTGACAGGCTTATTTCATTCATTTCTGAGAAAATATTTACCCAAGTGTGAATAACCATAGTTTGTCTTTTCTTTAAAGCAAAAATTGTATACCATTAAAAAAGTGGCTGGTTTAGCTCAAACTCAGAAAAAGGCAAATGCCTTTCCTTGAAGCAACTATCATAGTTCATTATGCAGCAAAAGACCTTGTGTGTATTTCTCATTTGCTCAGACAAAAACAGGTTCTCAGGTTTCCAAATTTAATCATATTAATGCTTTGTCTCTGGTGGCGTAGTGGTTACGAATTGGGCAGTGAACCACAGGGTCAGCAGTTCGAAACTACCAGCTGTTCCACGGGATAAAGATGAGGCGTTCTGCTCCTGTAAAGATTTACAGCCTCCGAAACCCTGTACAGGGTCTCTATGAGTCGGAACCGACTCCACGGCACATAACAACAACAACTTCATTAAGGAAATTCTTACATATTTTTTAACTGTGTAGCAAGTGAAGAATATAATAGCAAGTGGGAACCGCTATATGATCCATGCCTAAATGACAGCAGGTCTAGCCACCATCGATTTTGTACTGTCGAGATCCTGGTGCGGCACTGTGGAGTAATGCTCCAGACTGCAAAGTCCTGTGACCTGCAGGGTCGGCAGTTCAACCTCACCAGCCACTCCTTGGAAACCCTATACAGGGTTATTATGGGTTGGAACTGACTCGATGGCACTTAGCCACAACAACATTTAGCGCTGTCAGTGTATATGTAAAGACAGTGGAAGAGAGTAAACAATGTCTTGGTATTAATACCAAAAAGAAAAAGAAAAAATTTGTTCTTGTTGAATCTCAAGAACCACCAGAGGTTTACAGAAGACACTTAGGGAGCTCTGTATTAAGATTTTAAGTTTCATTGTTCATTTTTTTTCATATTTGCTGTCCACGTTACATAGTTATATTTTCTAGGTAACACTTTTTACACTGTAGAATTTACATGTAAAATTACATTTTACTGTAGAATTACATGTTTCGAAAGTAAAAACAGCAAGTTGTTAAAAAAATATTCTGACTTTAATATTCTTTATTCTGCAGTTCAAATACACTCCACCAGGTGGCATCGTACCTCTGTTTGCTGCCAACCCTTCCTGAAAATGAAGACACAGCTTTTGATAAAGAATTTCTTCTAGAATTGCTGGTAAATATCATTGTTTGAAATCTACATGTGATTTTTACTGTCCTTTTTGAGTCATACTTGAGATAGTAGGTCTGGTACCGCTTTCTTCTGGACCAACGATTAAAGCACTCCCACCTATTTTGGAAATATGTTATCATTTGGTTTTGTCAGATTTCTGTTCTCATCCTTCAGCGTCTTTTATCAAGTCTTCCGTGTCTCAGAATGTTGAATAGCATGAATTCATTCTATTAGCAAATATTTTTTAGCAGTTTCTGTGTCAGGCATTGGTTTTGGGGCATTGCAGACACAGATAGCTGACACCGTTCCTACTTTAAGGAAGTCCCCGTCATATACACTCATTCTCACAACACATATAAATTCTCATGTTGTTGTGTGAAGTGCTCTTTAGTTAGTTCTGACTCATAACTACCCTGTGTAGGGTTTCCAGGGAGCGCCTGGTGGATCTGAACCACTGAGCAGGTCTGAACTGGTTACTGTCTAGTGCTTATCTGACAACACCACACCAGGACTCCTAAGTGGTATGCTGTTGTTGTTGTTGTTAAGTGCTGTTGAGTCGATTCCAACCCACAGTGACCCTGTACAGGATTTCTGAGGCTGTAAATCTTTATGAGAGCAGAAAGTGTCATCTTTCTCCTGAGGAACTGCTGGTAGTTTAGAACTGCTGACCTTGAGATTAGCAGCCCAACTTGTAACCACTACACTACCAGAGCTGTCTAGTTGGTTCTGACTCATTATAATAACCCTGTATAGGGTTTCCAAGGAGCGGCTGGTGAATTTGAACCACTGACCTTCAGGTTTGAACTGTAGTTGCTGTCTAGTGCTTATCTGACAGGACCATACCAGGTTTCCTAAGTAGTATGTTATTGTTCAGTACCGTGGAGCCAGTTCCGACTCATAGTAACCCTGTACAGGGTTTCCGAGGCTGTAAATCTTTACAGGAGTAGAAAAAGTCTCATCTTTCTCCCATGGAACAGCTGGTAGTTTCAAACTGCCGACCTTGAGGTTAGCAGCCCGATTCGTAACCACTATGCTATATGCCTTAATTTTAATCCTAGTATATTGTGGTTGTTAAGTGCCATTGAGTTGATTCTGACCTACAGCCACCCTGTATAATAGGGTTTCTCTGAGGAGCAGCTGGTGAACTTGAACTGCAAACCTTGCTCATTAACCCACAGTGGCACATGAATGAATGAGTAACCACAGCCCCATCTAAGTACTAACCAGGCCAACCCTGCTTAGCTTCCAAGATTGGGTGCATTCAGGATGGCATAGCAGTGATGGTGGATGAGTAATTAGGTTGCTTGTAATTTTCACTATTGCAAATAATGTTGTAATCCTTGTACATGCCTTTTAGTGTGTATTTAGGACACATCCCTACAAGTGGAATTACTCTATTGAAATGTATACTTATTTATAATCTATAACGTGCTGCCAAATTATCCTCCAAAAAGTATGTATAAATGCCAACATTATAGTTATGTCTCTCTAAGCTCTTAACATCATTTTATATTATTATTTTCCCTAGTATGTGAGTGGAAAAAAAATAACTTGTTTTAATTTTTTATTTCTTGACTGCCACTAGGTTGATGAGGTTTTGGTACACTTGAGAATTTTTTGTGTGCCTATAAAAAACACGTGCTTTGTCAGTGTATGTGGATCTTTTCCTTGCACATATGTGACCGTATCAGGCCCACTATTTTGTGATTTATTTTCCAAACTAATACCCTTAGTACAAGGTGTAAAATATAATAGTTTACTGTCAGAATGAAGATGGTATGCTATTTTGTGGGGGCAGTGACAGGAAATTGTGTAGCAGGTGTTTTAAGCCTAGTAACAGGTGTTTAACCACCATTTGGAGAGAAATCTCTGGGAAGAGTCTGAAAAGTATTTTAAGAAGAGAATACTTTTCTATCAGTATAGTTCTGTACATGAATTGCATGTCTTAGGTCACCACTTCTTGCAAATCATTTTTCATGGTTTCTGAGTATAAGTGCTTCTCAAAATTCCTGTGTTATTTTTCTGACTGTGTAAAATTTTCTCTCATAAGTTTTGGATTAATAAATAAATCCTTATTCGAGAAAAAAAAAAGCATTTCTTTTCTAGGACTCTTTCTAATAGAAGCTAAGGTTGAGTACAAAGCTGACCCTGTGTCTTTTAAGATACTGTAACTAAAATCTCATCCTTGTTGTTGTTGTTGTTGTTATGTGCCGTGGTTCCGACCCATAGCGACCCTGTACAGGGTTTCCGAGGGTGTAAATCTTTACGGGAGTAGAAAGCCTCATCTTTCTCCTGAAAATCTCGTCCTTAGTTATACCAAAAGGAAGTGACTTTAAAAATCTCTGGTGCTACATATTCCTTCATAACATCCCTTTCCAAGGATTTCCTCAGGGATTTGGATTCTTCTAATATCCAAAGTAATTGGACTTCTGGTGTGGCGCCGCCAGTTAATGCGGTAAACTGCAATGTCGGTTTGGGCCATTAAGGCCGTTAGTTCCAACTCACCAGCTGCTCCTTGGAAACCCTGTACAGCGTTGCTATGAGTCGGATCCTGACTCGATGGCACTTAGCAACAAGCAACAAATAACCAAATTGTGATTTAAAATGTACATTTTGTTGTTGTTAAGTGCTGTCGAGTCATTTCAGTATGTAAGTGCTATAGAATTGAAATTGAAACCCATATAGGGTATCCAAGACTGTCAATATTTGTGGGAGTAGAAAGACTCGTTTTTCTCCCAACGTGGGCTCAAGCTGCTGACCTTGTGGTTCACTTCCCAGAGCTTATCCTACAGAGCTACTATGCTCCCCAAATGTACATGTTGTTGACATATCACAATATACTCTTTCCTAAAATAATTACTATCTTTGTTGGAGAGAATGTGACACATTTTCCCAAATATATCATAATTATAGGGTCTGTTGATTAGGTGACCAGTGTATTTGTGTTTGAGATAGAATTAATAGTGGAAGAGTCCACAGTATTCATCACATCACCTCTCCGATTTTACCAAGTGGTAAACTGGGGCCTGGGGAATAATGGGCCTTCCTAGATCTCAGACGTGTAAGTAAAGGGTGAAAACTATAACCCAGGACTTAGGGCTTTAAGCTCTTGGTGAGTTCCAGGTATGTTGACACTATTTTACAGGATTCTGTTTCATTTTCACAAGAAACCTGAGAGGTGAGTGATGTTTCATCTATTTTACCAAAAAGGAAACTAAGCTTGGGAAGACTGAAGTCACTTACCCAGGTTTCACAGAGTTTATAAGTAGAGGGCCTGGGATTTGAACTCATATCTATCTGATTCCAAAGGCCACCACACTGTTTACTCTTTCATCTTTGATTTATGGAGAAAAAGGGGGGAAATGTTGGTATTGTTAAATGGTATAGTAACAATGAAAGGCTTAAAACTTCTTATCCTGTATTTCATGGCAAATTTCCCCAAAAGTTTTGATTGGAAAGGATACTTCTAACTTTCAACATGAACCTGTTGTTTTGTTTCATTTAGGTATCTCGTCATGAGCGCCGAATTTCTCAGATTCAGCAGCTAAACCAGATGCCCTTATACCCAACTGAGAAAATTATATGGGATGAGAATATTGTCCCAACTGAGTACTATTCTGGAGAAGGTATGGTAAAGAAAAATGTGATTCTTTATGCATCACATGAAGCTTAGTTTAGAATTCAAGATATGTCACTAAAAATGTCATCAGCTCTACATGAGGGGGTTTCAGAAAGTTCATAGAAAACTGGAATGAAACGATAATGGAATTTTTCACAAACTTTTTGAAGCCCCTTCATGTAGTAGAATAATTTTCTGGTAGTCTCAAGTTCACCTTCAAAATTTAGAAACTAGTCACTATTTGAGTGCTTAACACTAAGGATTTTTATTTAATTTAAACATGCCTGATTATGTTTATACATGCCCCAGTCTATACGAAGGAGGCCTGTTGGCACTGTGGGTTAGGCATTGGAAGGTAGGTGGTTCAAACCCAGCAGCCATGCTGAGAGAAGAAGATGAGTCTGTCGCCTCCCATAGATGTTTACTTCTCAGATACCCTACAGAGGGCTACTGTGAGTTGGACTCAACTCGATGGCAATGGTGAGGTTTAGTTTGGTTAGGCTATATGAGGGAACTTTGGAAAGTTCATGGAAAAATGGAATTAAAAGATCAAATTTTAAAAGTACCAAACCAAACTCATTAGCATTGAGCTGATTCCAACTCATAGTGACCCCGTGTAGGATTTCCCAGGCTGTGAATTTTTACAGGAACAGAATGCTTCAGCTTTGTCCTGAGGAGCAACTGGTGTGTTTGAACTGTCGGCTGTGTACTTAGCAGTTCAGTGTGACATCTTACCATGTCACCAGAGCTCCTAAAAATAGAAAAAGATAAGCTTTTATTTCTCAACATAAGCTTCATCAAATTCAAGACACTTTTGTAGGTGATGATAGCAGCCATGTAGTGCATCCCTGGAGAACTGAGGGTCCTGGAAATTTAACCACGTCAGTGCGGTCATTTTCATATTATTGTAAGAATGGTGTGGGCGCAGCATCTAACCTCTCAACTGACTTCACGATGGAGATGGGGAATCAGACTCAGTCAGCCCATGGACAATTCCAATGAAGTTGACAGCACCTTCTTTACCTCTTCTGACACCATTTGTCTCCCCCATAGCACTCTGTACGTCTCTGCTAGGTTTAATAATTCAGTACAGTAGCCACATAGAGCCCTCAGGTGACACTGATGATTGTGGGCTTTATTATTTATTAGGAAGTTAACAGGTTACAATTCAGGATCAGAAATGCTCAGGATACAGTTCTTCAGGCAGGACAGCCTTGTGTCAGCCATGTCCACAGACACGTCTCTGTCTGGTCCTCAGCTTCTCGGTCACATGGCCCTTTCAGCCCGCTCTGCTTGGGCAATGTTTCAAAGCTTTTTTTCAGTGCTGCTGGTTAATGCTCAAAGGGACACTCCACGCTTCTAAAATCTCCCCCAAAGGTGCTTGGCTCAGCTTCCCTGATGAAGTGCCTGGAGGCACGCCACTCCACAAGGGAGCCTCCTTTTTCTCTGTGGCACAGAAAGGCCACCCCTGTGTCTGATGCCTTGGTGTTGCTGCCTCTTGTCTACCACGTCTCTGGTGTCACAGTTCTGTCTTCTGAACTGAGGAGGTTCAGTGTGCTGGGACCTCAGGGTTGAAAGGACACACTCTGCTCCTGCCATTTCATTCTTGATGGTAAGGAAATTCCCCTTTCCTGCCTCTGAGATGGCTCATTTTCTACCCAGCTCCATGGCAAAATGGACTCCTTCCCATAAATCCATTCATAACTACCCAATCATTTGGTGGAAGATAAAAAGACTATGACTAGAAGAGCTGTATCAAGCGAGTCATTGCAAGTAACTCTTGTTAACTGAAGAAAACTGGATACCCTGTAAGGATTTTTTAAGATTATAAAACAAAAGGAAGTCAGAAAGAGCCAAATCAGAGCTGCAAGGTGGATGCCTAATGATTTCCCTTGAAATACTCACAAAATCGCCCTTGTTTGGTGAGCGGAATGAGCAGGAGGAGTATCATCTCTTTGAGAATGATTCTTTGTTGAAGCTTTCCTAGGGATTTTCTGCTAAAACATGGCTAACTTTCTCAAAATGCTTTTATAATAAGCAGATGTTACCATTCTTCACCTTCCAGAAAGTCAGTAAGCAGAATGCTGTGAGTGTCCCCACAGACTGTTGCCATGATCTTTTCTCTTGACTGGTCCAATTCCACATCTTGGTAGCCATTGCTTCAATTGTGCTTTGTCTTCAGGATCGTACTGGTAAAATTATGTTTCATCTCCTACTGCGGAGTTTCAAAGAAATGCTCCAGGATCTTAATCCACTTGTGTAAAATTTTCATTGAAAGTTCTGCTCTTGTCTGCAGCTGATCTGGAAGCAGCAGTTTAGGTACTCATCAAGCAGAAAGTTTGCACAACTTTAATTTTTCAGTTTAAATTGTGTAAGCTAAACCATTTGATAGGTCTGTAGTATTGACTATTGTTTCTTCTGCTAACTGCTGGTCCTTTTCATTTAGAGCACGAACAAGATTATTTCATTGAGAATTGATGTGGATTGTTTGCCACTGCACGCTTCATCCACTGCAAACTTCATTTTCAACTTTGTCTAGCCCCTTGTTAAAATGAGCTATCCATTTTTAAGCTACTGATTTCTTTGAACACTTAACAACAACAGTTTGCATATGAATCTCTGATAGGCAGATTACATTTATTAACGGAACTCTTTCTTAACCCAAATTCTTAATAGACAGCATTTTTTAAGCTGATTCTGATTTTTGTGTGAAAATCAATATTAGTGCATATCAAGTAAGAGGGAACTTCAGAAGTTCACGGAAAAATGGAACTGAAAAATGGAATTTTTCCACCAGCTTTTGAAGCCCCCTCATAGGCTGTAAGTCAAGCATCATTAAGTTGTTGTTAAGTGCCATCGAGTTGGTTCCGACCCATAGCAACCCTGTATAGGGTTCCCGAGGAGCAGCTGGTGAGCTTGAACTGCCGACCTTGCAGTTCAGACGACTTTGCAGTCTGGCACATTAACTCACAATGCCACACCAGGACCCTAGCATTAAGCTGTTCTTGTTGTTAGGTGCCATCGAGTCAGTACCGACCCATAGTGACCTTATCCTCAGCCGAACGAAACACAGCCCGATCCTGGGCCAGCCTCACCATTGTTGCCACGCTTGAGTCCATTGATGCTGCCATTTGACCAATCCATCTTTTTCTTGGACCCTCCACCTTACCAAACATGATAACTTTCTCCACCAACTGGTCCCTCCTGACAATATATTAGGTTCATATAAAATGTTTAGTTCCTTTTTTTATAAATAGTACAGTTGTGTGATTAAAAGAATCATTCAAATATGGATGTGATTTTCATTTTCAGGTTGCCTTGCTCTTCCCAAGTTGAATTTGCAGTTTTTGACTCTTCATGACTACCTCCTCAGGAACTTCAATCTCTTCCGTTTAGAATCAACCTATGAAATCAGGCAGGACATTGAAGATAGTGTCAGCAGAATGAAGCCCTGGTTGGTACATTGGTTCCACTTGTAATGAAGAGATGCTAGCAATGATTGACATCTTTTGTTAGAAACCTCATGAGTATTTTAGAAGTAATGTATCTTGCATGAAGATACTCTTCAAAATATGGGATGTTTACCACTGGAGGAATTATTTAATGTGAATTAAAATGTTAAGATATAAAATAAGAATCTGGATGCTTTGGGAGTGAGGCTGGGAGAGTAGGGACAAGGGAAGAAAGGTTGCTTCTTCCCGGAAGGGAAGGGAGAAATGTTGAGAGGAGTAGGTTGGACATTAGTAAAAGCGTAAAGAGAAAAGGAAGGGTGCAGGTTGGACAGCTGACCAGCACAGGGCAGGACGGTTTCAGTTATAAACTGTTCTTGTGATTGTCTCACTTACCCTTTCTAAAACAGTTGTCCCAAGTTGAGAGTGGGAGCATTGCTGAGAATTGCATTGTTGTTGCTAAGCGCTGTCGAGTTGAGTCTGACACATAATGACCCTGTATAGGGTTTCCTAGGACCAGCTGGTGAGTTTGAACTGCCGACCTTGCTGTTCAAACTGACCTTATGGTCCAGTGCTTAGCCTATGGCACCACACCATGGAAGGTACATTTTAAAATCTTCCTTGGTCCACCATCCGTAGATTACCTGAATAAAGTAAATCATCAGGATTTGCTTTGGGGCCAGTTAAGTAGAACTAATATTTCAGAAACTCTTCTGCTTATATTCAACCCACTTCTTGCTAGCTGATGTCTAAAATTCATTTAGTTAATACAGATCTTTCATTTTAGTTAGTTGTTGTAGGCACCTGGGCATTAAGGAGATTTGTGAAAGTTAATTTTACGTTTTAGATGTGGCAGATTTTGGTAAATAGTCTTCATCCCCAAATTCAGTCTAAATAAGTTATTATATATCAGCAGTGATCATAAATGAGTAAAATGTATTCTATGAAATGATTTTTTCATTATGTTATAATTATACCAAGCATACATAAGCAATTATATTGCAGTCTTTGTGAAAAACTAACTTTTACAAATGTGAACTGATTCAGGTATCTTCCAGGCTTTTCTCACTACTAATTGCAGAGAGTTACAAAAATACTCTGATTATGATCTGTTTTTTTCTCTTCTAAATTTTATTTCATGCAAAGTTCTATTTGTTAATTACTTATGTGAAAAGTTATTCTGGGTGAGACTATGAAACAACATAAGGGAAAGTATTTTTGACTTAATAATCAGGTGAGTCAGGAGGCAGGCTAACAGTTTGAATTTTGTACACCACTGGCTGATCATCCCTGCCCACCGTTCTGCTCAAATTACTGCCCATTGTTAGGACTCCGAGGGTGTGTTTAATCAGAAAACTTCCTTACAGGGCTACTTAGCTTACCTTGGATTTGTATGCTCTAATTCTAGGCTTAATTTTGGCCTTTGCAAATTGTTGTTGTGGGCTGTGGAGTTGGAGCCAACCCATAGCCACCTAATATTAATAGCATTTCCCAGAGCTTCTGGTGGGTTTGAACTGTCGACTATGCGGTTGACAATACAGTGCTTATCCTAGAGCACCATGCCGGGGATCTTTTACAAACTAGGGATTTATTAATTAGCAATTCAAATATAGCTCACTTATATTTTCCTTAAGTGCCAAATAAAACAAAAAGTACTGGAGTTCTTATAGTCTGTTATTAATTTTTTTTTTTTTTTAGTTACACCATTTTCAGTAGTAGAAAAAAAAATGTCACTTTTTAAATTAGTTCATTCACATTTGTAATAAATGTTTTATTCCTAATTGGCCATCATTGAAAACTGTTAAAAATGATGAAGTCTAAAAGTACCAGGCTGCCTTATTTTTAATTCGTTTCTCTTTGACATTATTAAATTCTACAGTTTTCTATTGTGACACATAAAGCTGTTATGTAGGATGTAGATTTTTTTCCTTTTTTAAATCTTTATAAGCATGTTATTTTTGTCAATACTTTCCAGTTCTATAGTGATGCTGCAGTTTTGGGTTGTGGATTTTCCTAATAAACTATTTGATGTGAAAATGACATCACTAGTTAGATTAACAGAAGAGGAAAGAATGGTTTTTTGGATGATAGTGGATCTAGTTAGAACTAATTTGATTCCTTTCTCCCAACCCATGACTGAATCTTTTCAGTGATTTAAATATTGTATCCTAAAGCATAACATCTGATTATTTTAAGTTTTAAAAATTCTGATGTGTTTCAAAATGTATTTGAATTAGATTATATAAACAGTTGAGACTTTTTATGACAGGAAAAGGATAACTTAGAATCAAATTAGCAGTACTGCATAATTTCTTTCTTTGATAAAGGGATCCACCTCCAGAATGCACTTACGTACAAAATGTTACATTTTTTCTGGGGTTCTATTCCTGTTTTTGTTTTTGTTTTTTCTTTTTCTTTTCTGTACCATGGCTGTCTATGATACAATCCCTATGTACTGGGGCTCAGAATTTAAAAAAACAGAAGAAGCCTTTGGAAGTAAAGGTGGCGCTGTGGGTTAATGCACTAGACTGCAAAACCATTTGAACTGCAAGGTTGGCAGTTCAAGCTCACCAGCTGCTCCTTGGAAACCCTATAAGGGTCGCTATGGGTTGGAACCGACTCACTAGCTCTTAACAACAAAAACAACAGTGCTAAGACATAAACACTAGTTTGACTTGTCCAAAGTTGGGGGGAAATTCCTTTTTGTTTCATAATCATCTGTTTCTTTGATTTTCAGGCAATCTGAGTATGGTGGTATAGTGTTTGGTGGTTGGGCACGAATGGCCCAACCCATTGTGGCTTTCACTGTAGTTGAGGTTGCCAAACCCAACATAGGTGAGAACTGGCCAACCCGAGTTCGTGCTGATGTTACCATCAACCTGAACGTCCGAGATCACATCAAAGATGAATGGGAAGGTACGGTTTACATTTCTAGAGTGAAGTTACCTTTTACCTTCTTTCACGTAGCGCCTCAACAAAGCACTTTTACTAAATATTAAATTCTCGTAAATGGTCATTAAATTTTATCCTTAAAATTTGATTTAAAAATATCAATTGCTTTTCTAATTGTTATTACTGAAAATACCAAGGTTCGTATAAGAATAATTAAATACCATGATACTTTAATAATAAACGTAAAATGTCATGCAAGTCAAAGTGTTATTAAAATTTTAGCTTACAAATCTGATAACAGTGTTTGAAGTCCTAGTTTTAGTAAATTAATGTTTATTAATTTACTGGATCAATATAAAAAGGAGAAAACCATTAGTGTTTACTAAAAAGGGGGAAGACAGTACACATAATGTGTACACGCTAACCAAGTAAGGGATATTGGTGTTTTGCCAAAGACAATGAAACCAAAATGAAAATAGGGATGCTTATAATTTATGGTAAATAAAGATATAAAAATCAAAATTATTGTTAAGTGCTGTTGAATCAGTTCTGACTCATAGCCACCCTATATAGGTATTTCAAGGAGCATCTGGTAGGTTTGAACCACCAGCCTTGTGATTAGCGATCCAGTGCTTATCCTGTAGCCCCACACCAGGAGTCCAGTTACTGTTGTTGTTGGGTGCCATGGAGTTGGTTCTGACTCAAAGTGCCCCTTCTTATAGGGTTTCCATGGAGCAGCTGGTGGATTTGGACCACCGACCTTGTAATTCAAACGAACATTGCAGTGCTTATCCACACCAGGAGTCTAATCAGGCAACCTTAAAAGGAATTGGGGGGGTGGTGGTGGTGGTAAATAAAACAACTCAGAAAGAAATAATAGCAGTTTCTTTGCAGTAAAGGAAGTTAGAGAAAGAATCAGTGAGCTCAAATTTACTCAAGAGTAAATAATTATAGAAATACTGTTTCTTTACTAGCCAGATTTTAGGGAAGGGAGGTCTGTGTCACAGTTTTCTCAGAAGCAGATATACTCAAAAGTTACTCAATCAAATGGAATCAATAGTAATATAGATAGCACATATGCCAGAAATGGCACATGAACGGATGTTTAATGAGCATTGTTATATTTTTCTCTCAGCTGTCTCTGAAAGCTCTTGCTTGCTGTCCTTCTGTGAGAAACAGTAGCCAGTAGGTTTTGTCTCCTTCTACCTTCTTGGCATTGCAGAAGGAAAGCGATAGGCTCTTAATGGATCCATTTCAAAAATTATTGCTCCTGAAATAACTGTTTATAACCAGAGAGACCAGATGATGTATTTATCAAAGAATTCTGAAGGAATCCAGCAACAAAACTGGCCGCATGTTTTGTCAGCGGTCACTGTAGGGGGGATAGTTTGTGACAGATTGTCAATGAGACTTCTGTATCCTTCAAAAGAGTTCTAATCTAGGGTGTTTCATAGTTAGAATAATATATACCTTTATTATTACTACAGAGCTTTGGTGGCACAATGGATAAGCACTTGCCTGCTAACTGAAAGGCCAGTGGATTGAACTCCAGATGAAGAATGATTTGGCAATCTG
Organism: Chrysochloris asiatica; assembly: GCF_000296735.1. Classification (NCBI taxonomy): domain Eukaryota; kingdom Metazoa; phylum Chordata; class Mammalia; order Afrosoricida; family Chrysochloridae; genus Chrysochloris; species Chrysochloris asiatica. Next base: position 43,735,933 of record NW_006408522.1, read on the forward strand.
CTTCCATAAAGGTTTACAGCTTTGGAAGGTCCATGGGACAGCTCTGCTCTGGCCTATGGGATCACTGTGGGTCAGAATTGACTCAGTAGCAGTGGGCTTGGGTTTTGCTTTGAATTAATATTTAATTTCAAGAAAGACATTAAAGAGTTGGAGAAGATCTTGTACTTATTAGCTTTTAAAGCTTAAAGAGGTAAAACATTATTTAACATGGTGGGTAATAAACCACAGTAATGTATTGGCTATTCCCTGAGGTAGTACTCTTTGGAAATAAAATAAAAAAACAAAAGAACCTTTGTAGGAATTTATACGTGACGGAACAAAAGGATGTCTCATGGGAACTCCTCCATCATAACTTTGGAGGCTGCTATCAGAAGGACCTAGGTTTTTGCTCATTTTTTTTTTTTTTAATCTTTAATAAACTAAGAAGTAATATGGTTACATTTTGATGGATATGAGAGGGAACAGGAGGGTTTTATGAGATGTGTGATTATTATGAGACAGGTTGGGAAGAGAAATGTTTTCAGTAGAAATTCCAGCTCTGTATTAATCATCAGTGGAGGAAGAAATAGAAAAAGGTGACCAAAAAAAATGAGAGGGATGCTGTCTTATAAAAACAATAGATTTGAAGATTTTAAAATGAATATTATAAAACTTTCTTCTTGTCCCTTCAAGAAAGGATGAAACTCAAGTCCTTATTTTTTCCATTAGCCCATTTAAGAATTAAGAAAACAGAATGAAACCAAAATGCTAATAAGTTCTGCTACAAAAAACACAGCTAGGATGAGGTGAATGTAGATGGCTGAAAGGGGAGAAGCATAATATGTTGTTAAGTGCTGTCGTGTCGGTTCTGACTCAATGCTGAGCCTGTGTAGGGTTTCTGAGGATCAACTGGTGGGTTTGAGTCAGTGCTTATCCTGCAACGCCACACCAGGACTCCTTACTATAATGGCCCCTATATTATTAGTAATCTCTTCACTTAGTGTGGCACTGTAGGGTAAGCACTGGACCACAAGGTTGGTTTGAACCACAAGGTCAGTGGTTCAGGCTCATCTATAATGAGTCTCTATGAGTTGGAACTGACTTACTGGAACTTAACAACACCGACACATTATTGAGCAAAGAGCTGGTGGTGCTGTAGGATAAGCATTGGACTGCTAAAAGCCAAGTCAGCAGTTCAAACCCACTAGCTGTTCTTCATGAAAAAGATGAGGCTTTCTGCTCCTGTAAAGATTTACAGCCTCGGAAACCCTATACAGGGTCACTGTCAGTTGGAACTGACTGGATAGCACCTAATAACAACAACAACTCACATTGCTGATTTGATTTAATTCTGTATCTTGTTATGGAAATATGAGTGTTTAAATGTACATTTATATTTTCTGTATACACGGATCAGATGACGTTAAGTGGCATGACGTTGCATGCCATGAGGTCTGATTCTGTCTTGTGTCTTTCAGTCTCTTTAAAAGGGGGCATCTTGAAGTTCAAGGGAAAAAAATCCCATTTTATCCTAAACTTTTTGGAGTCCCTTCATCTTTTTAATAAAGTTTGGAAACCAGTTGAGTCCATTGTTTGGCACAATGACTGAGAAGCTGTGGACTTTTAAGTCTCCTGTTTCTTGCATTTACTAATTTTCAGTATTTGCAAACTGAAACTATGGTATTCAACCACCTTTCTCAAGATGGTATCTGTCAACAGTGCTTTTGTACTTTGAATTATTTTTTAGTTGACTCCTTTTAGTAATATACAAGTAGTCAGTTATTTGGAATGATGCTGAATGATAGTTTAAACTCATGTTGTTGTTGTTAGGTGCCATCGAGTCGGTACCGACTCACAGCGACCCTATGCACAACAGAAGGAAACACTGCCTGATCCTGGGCCAACTTCACTATTGTTTGTTCGCTTGAGCCCATTAATGCTGCCACTTTGCCAATCCATCTCGCTGAGGGTCTTCCTCTTTTTCTCTGACCCTCCACCTCAACCTTAGAAACCTGTTAAATACCAGATAGGTAGATTATATGCCAACTATAGTTGTGGTTACTTATGATGATGAACAATTTCAGTGCTATAAGGTGACTTGCAGGGCTTATGTAGAAATGTACTCATGGCATAAATGTTTGTAATTGTAATATAAAAAAAACTTAAATGTTTGCTATCAAACTGAGGATAGAAGATGTATTAGAATGCAAATATAATTATTGATTACCTCACGTATTTTTAAATGTTGTTTTTATTGTCTCTGTTGCACGGGTGAGAGGATGAGAATTTGTTAACAAAACGGGGGGAAAAAGTGAAATTCTTATCGGTGAAAGTATCCTTATGTTTTACTAGGTCTTCGTAAACATGATGTATGCTTTTTAATTACTGCACGTCCCACAAAGCCTTATGGCACTAAGTTTGACCGGAGGAGACCTTTCATTGAGCAGGTTGGCCTGGTTTATGTCAGAGGCTGTGAAATTCAGGGCATGCTGGATGATAAAGGACGTGTCATTGAAGACGGTATGGTGATTTATGTTTCTGGAAGAGTGTGTATATAAAAAGATACGTTTCTTTGCCATTTTCCTTTTTTACCTTCCTAAGTAATATTTTTAGTTGATTAATGTACTAGATAGATGTTGTAGTTAAGTGCTGTTGAGTCGGTTCCGACCCATAGCGACCCTGTATAGAGTCTCTGAGGAGCAGCTGGTGAGCTTGAACCGCTGACCTTGCAATTCAAATGGCTTTGCAATCTGGCACATTAACCCACAGTGCCACACCAGGATATAAAAGACTTATTTTTATAAAATAGATTATTAGAAAGACAAAGTCTTTTGAAGTGATTTAAAACTTTCCTTTGTTATACTTTAGAATACTGCTTTTAAGAAAACCTCTCAAGTGCTTCATATAATTGATTGGACTTTTATGCGTTCAATGATATATTTGCCTAATTTTACCCTTTTAAGTTTTACTGAGTTGATTAATTATAAGGGACTAGTATGTTCTTGTATTTGGAAATATACGGTGTATTTAGGTTGTCAAAGGACTGGGGTCAGGCTATGGAATAGTGAGCTATTGACATTTGATAGATGGAGGCCTAGGATGCTAAACATTGTGTAATAGACAAAATAGACTTGTGGAAGGAATTGTCCTGCCTAACATGCCAGCATTGTCCCATTTAGAAACACCTTCCTTAACACCTACGCTTATCATTAATTGTTCCTTTGAAATTCTTTCTTATGTTACCCTGACTTGCATTATAATACCCCTTATTAGATTATAACTACATCCATGTTCAATAATTATTTTACAGCTCAATCCCTAAACTCTTCTTAAAACTTTAATCAGCTTCTACCACATATGATTTTAAAAGTTCACCGTTGCTAACTTGCTCAAGAGTAGACTACTCATATCACTAGAATAAAAGAGTAGACAGAAATGCAAGGTGGGTGGAATAAGCATAAGGCTACGAAAGGGAAACAGATGAAGACCTAAGACAAAAAGAAAGGAGAGAAGCATAGGGCTAAGTTAAAACTCATATAATAATTTAATCAGAAACATTTACAACCCATATATTTATTTAGTCAGAAACTATTTATTGAGAACTTATTATATTATAGGAATTATGAGTGACCAGAAGTGAAAATACAATCTTTGACTCCTGAAAACTATTAATTTAGGGCTTGTCCAGCTAGTTATAGTTGAAGGCAGTCATCAATATTACATGATTGTTACAGCAAGAAATAGTAAGAATTCATTAGAGAATGGAGAAAAAGCTTTCAGCTTTTTGTAAATTGAAATGGGGAGAGAGGGCATTCTAATCAGTGGGAAATGACTAGAGTCCAAGTTTGGACGGTTTGCCTTATAATTTCTAGAAAAGGAATACTGTTAACTTTCTTTGATTTTTGGAAAGTATTTCTTATTTCATTTAACATACTTTTTCAAAATGTCCAGGACCTGAGCCCAGACCCAATCTGAGAGGAGAGTCAAGGACATTTAGAGTATTTTTGGACCCAAATCAGTATCAGCAAGATATGACCAATACCATACAAAATGGAGCAGAAGATGTCTATGAAACTTTCAATATAATAATGAGGAGGAAACCAAAGGAAAATAACTTTAAGGTAATTTTGGCCTATGTAACTAAAAGCGCTGCTGTGATTGGGTCACTGGTAAGGCATAAACATGAATATGGCAAAGAGAAACGCTTGTTGAGAAAATCCAGTCACTGATTTTATTTGGTTCTAAATAATCCTCTTAAATTCTAAACATAAAAATTATATATAGAATCTTGTAAGTCAAAAACAAGTATATTTCCAAATTACTTTAAAACTAAAGTTGTGAAACCTCCTGTCTGAATTTTATTCCATAATATGGTGTATTTCTACATTACTCTTTAGTGAGAAAAAGATTTGGGAATGATTAAGCCCTTGAGTTTACTAATCAAAAGTTCAGAAGTTCAAGCCCATCAGCCACTCCATGGGAGAAAGATGTGGCAGTCTGCTTCCATATAGATTTATAGTCTGGAAAGCCTATAGGGCAGTTCTCTGTCTGACAGGGCTGTTATGAGTTGGAAGTGAATCTGTGGCAGTGGGTTTGGGTATTGAAAGTCTGCCTTATAGTGTAGACTAGTTCTGTGTTCTTGTGTGGCTAGGTGCTAAAGTTTGGCTTTGACTCATAGCGACCCTGGGTACAACTTAACAAAAACCTGCACCATCCTCACAATCACTGCTCGGTTAGAACCTGTAGCTGCAGTCACTGCCCCAGTTCTTCTCATTGAAGGCCTTCCTGGTTTTTGCTGAGCCTTTACCAAACATGATGTCCTTCTCCACAGACTGGTCCCTTCTGACAACATGTCCAAAGTGCATGAAACAAAATCTCACCATCCTCGCTGCTAAGGAGCACTCAGCTGTACTTCTTTTGAAACAGATTTGCTCATTCTTCTGGTGGTCATAGGTATATTCAGTCTTCTATACCAATACCATAGTTCTAAGGCATCAATTCTTCAATCTTCCTTATTCCTTACCCACCTTTCACATGCATATGAGGCAAGTTAGAATACCTTCACGTGGTTCAGATGCCAAGTATTAGTGTTCAAGTAGCATCTTTGCTCATAAACATTTTGAAGAGGTCTTTTGCAGCAGATTTGCTCAGTGTAATATGTCCCTTTGATTTCTTAACTGCTACTTCCATGGGAAGGCTCCCTGGTAGCACAGTGGGTTACTAGTTGGGCTGCTGACTTCAAGGTCAGCAGTTTGTATCTACCAGCCACTCCACAAAAGAACAATAAGACTTTCTGCTCCTGAAATATTTACAGGACAGTCTCAGAAACCCTATATAGGGTCACTGTGAGTCAGGACCAACTGGGCATCACACAACTACTACTACCACCTCTATGGATATCGGCTGTGGATCCAAAGTGAAATCCTTGACAACCTCAGTCCTTTCTCCATTTAATGTGATGTTGCTTATTGATGGAGTTGTGTGGAGATTTGTTTTCCTTATGTTGAGGTGTAATCCATACCACAGGCACCTTGCTGTCGTTTGTATATTGCCTATTGTTGATGAGTCATCCTCCAATCTTGGATGCCATGTTCTTCTTCATACAGTCTGGCTTCTTGAATTATTTGCTCACAGATTCAACAAAGGAAGCAACCCTGATGGACACCTATCCGGATTTAAAATCCCCTTGTTCTGTTCGAATGACTGCCTGTTGGTCTAGGTTCTTCGTGAACACAACTAAGTGTTCATGAATTCCCATTCTTCACCATGTTTGTTATGATCCACACAGTCGAATGACTTTGCATATTCAATAAAACACAGGTAGATCTTTTTCTGGTATTCTGTGCTTTCAGCCAGAAATCCATAGGATATCCACAGTGATATCCCTCTTTCTATGTCCTTTTCTGAATTGGGCTTGCATTTCTAGTAATCCCCTGTTGATGCAACTATTTTTAAATTTTCTTCAAAATTTTATGTGTGTGGTATTAATGCTATTTATTATTGGATGTTTTATGTATTTTGTTGGATTACCTGTCTTTGGAATAGGCACAAATATGGATCTCTGTCAGTTCATTAGCCAAGTACCTGCCTTCCAGATGTCTTAGATAAATGAGTGAGCACTCTGTCCAATGCTGCATCTCTCTGTCTGTTGAAACATTTCAGTTGATACTTATCCTATTTCCTGGAGGCTTGTTTTTTTCCAGTGCCTTCTATTGCAGCATGAACTTCGTCCTTCAGTACCATCGGTTCTTGAACATACGCTACTTCTGAAATGCATCAACAGTGACCAGTTAGTTTTGGTACAGTGTCTGCGTATTCCCCCCATCTTCTTTTGATGCTTCCTGCATTGGTCAGTATTTTGTCCATAAAAAGCCTCCACATTGTAAGTCGAGGCTTGACTTTTTCGTTCAGTTCTTTCAGCTTGAGAAGTGCCAAGCTTGTTCTCTTTTCGTTTTACAATTCCAGTTCTTGCACATGTAATTGTAATACTTTGTCTTCTCAAGCTGCCCTTTAAAGTCTTCTGTTCAGCTATTTACTTTCATCATTTCTTCCATTTCTGTATATTCTGATACAAGTTTCGGAGTCTCTTCTGACCCCAATTTTGGTCTTTCCTTCCCGTCATTTTAATGACCTTCTGCTTTGTTCTTGCATGATGTCCTTGATGTCATCCCATAGCTTGTCTGGTCTTTGGCTGTTAGTGTTCAATGATCAAATGGTTTTCTGGAGGTGGTCTCTAAATTCAAGTGGCGCATACTCAACAATTGTACTTTGACTCTTGGGAATATGTTTTGATTTCCTTCAGTGTTACCTTGAGCTTGCATATGAACACTTACTGGGATTTTTTTTTTCGACCGTCAGCTCTGGCCTTCTTCTGATTAGTGGGTACTGAGCTTCTGAATTTTAGTACCTCTTTCTTCTAATGCTGAGTCATGCCGCATCAGTAAATAAAGGTTTGGAAAGATTGGTTCAATCCACATATTTAAGGTCAACTCTACTTATAGGAGGCAGCTCTTTCCCAGTAGTAATTTTTATGCCTTTTAACCTAAAAGTCTTATCTTCTAGCACTATGTCAGATGCTCCATTGCTATTCGTATTCAAAGCAACATACAAGCCACCTAAACTAGAAGATGAGTGGTGGAGAATAGTGATATAGTGCGGTGTAAGTAAGGGCTCTGGGGCTTTCTACTGTGTAAAACGCAGAAGTGTTCATTGTAAACTTTGAAATTTATTTTGTTCTTTAAAGGCTCTTTTTAGTGACTTAGAGACGAGTGACTATTTGTTCAGCCTACTGAGGGGTTTGAACTACTGATCTTGTGGTTAGCAGCCCAACCCATAACAAACTATGTGACCAGAGCTCTTTGTTCAGCACATAAACTGAATAAATGTGAAAGGATATAGCCATACCACACACCTTCTTCAGATTTGATCCAGGCAATCATGACCTTTTCAATTGTTCCTGTATGATGTTGTTGCCATCCCACAATTCTTCTGGCCTTTGGTCCTTGGTGTCTAATGCATAAAATCTGTTTTTGAGATGATTTCTAAATTCAGGTGGGATAGATTCAAGGCCATGTTTTGCCTCTTGTGAATTATTTTTAATTTTCTTTAGCTTCTGCCTGAACAGTTCCATAGTCAAATCCTGGCCTTGTATTTGCTGATGATATCAAGCTTCTCCACCATCTCTTTCCACAGACATATAGTCTATTTAATCTGTATGTATTCCATCTGATGACATCCGTGTGTATAGTTGTTTTTTATGGTGTTTAAAAAAAGATATTTGCAATGAATAAGTAAGTTGTTGATCTTGCAAAATTCATTCTTGCCATCTCCAGCACCATTTCTATCACCAAGACCATATTTCCCAACTATTCATCTTTCCTCTTTGTTTGCAACATTTGCATTTCAATCACCAGTAAGTATCAATGCACCTTGATTGAGTATTTGACCAATTTCAGACTGAAGAAGTTAGTTGTTGATTTGGTTCCAACTCATATCAGCTGTATGCACGATAGAACAATACACTGCCCGGTACTGTGCCATCCTTACTATTGCTCTTATGTTTGAGCCTATTGTGGTTGCCACTGTGTCAGTCCATCTCGTTGGGGGTTTTCCGCTTTTTTGCTGACCTTCCATTTCACCAAACTTGAGTCTATCTCCAGGAGGTGATCCCTACTAATAACATGTCTGGTGTATGAGAAGTTTAGTCTGGCCATCCTGGCTGTACTTCTAAGACAGATTTGTTTGTTCTTCTGGTATCCATGGTGCTTTTATTCAAGAATTGTTCATTCAAATGCATGAATTCCTCTATGGTCTTCCTTATGTATTGTCCAGCTTTCACATGCATGTGAGGTGACTGAAAATACCATAGTCATCAAACTGGTATCTTTGCTCTTGAATGTCTTTTGCAGTAGATTTTCCTAATGCAATCCGTTGTTTGATTTCTTGGCTGCTGCTTCCATGAGTGTTGATTATGGATCCAAGCAAAATGAAGTGTTTGATAACTTCAGTCTTCATTTATCATGATGTCATCTATTGGTCCATTTTGAGGATTTTTTTCTCTCTTTATCTTGAGGTAAAATCCATACTGAAGCCTGTAGTCTGTGAAGAAGTTGGACGAATTCTTCCATTTTAACATTACCAGCTTCTGATTGCTGCATAAATTTAAATAATAGTGGTATTAACTGGCCTTCCCTGTTGTTGTTGTTGTTAAGTGCTGTCAAGTCGATTCCGACCCATAGCGACCCTCTATAGGGTTTCCTAGGAGCAGTTGGTGAGCTTGAAGCACTGACCTTGGAGTTCAAATGGCTTTGCATTCTGGCGCATTAACCCACAGCGCCACACCAGGACTCCGGCCTTCCCTGTAGGTGTATGGATATTATCCTGTCACAGACAGCAGTGTACTTCATGATGTTGTTGTTGTTGTTATGTGCCATCGAGTCATTTCCGACCCATAGTGACCCTGTATAGGGTTTCCGAGGGTGTAAATCTTTACGGGAGTAGAAAGCCTCATCTTTCTCCCACGGTGCAGCTGGTAGTTTCGAACTGCTGACCTTAAGGTTCGCAGCCCGATTCGTACCCAGAGCTATACTACCAGAGCTCCTTGTACTTCATGATAGATCTTGAAATAGTATTTTTGACAATGAGTATGATGCCATTCCATTTCAACTTGTTGTTTCCAGCATAGTAAGCTATATGATTGTCCGATCCCAAATGGCCAGTACTATTTTAGCTCACTGATGCCTAGGATATCAGTCGTTATGTGTTCCATTTCACTTTTGACAACTTCAATTCTCCTTCATACTAGTACATTCCATGTTCTCATCGTTAATGGATGCTTGCAGCTGTTTCTTCTCCCTGCTATAATGGTAGTTTCTTTAGAGAGTAGAGTCCTCATCTTGTTCTGTTCATTCATCCATTTATCCCTCTATATTTAAGCTGTTTTAAATACATGTATTTATGAACATTTATAACCTAATGAGAATTGGAGTCCCATGTGACACTGTAGGGTAAGCACTGAAGTGCTAACCACAAATTCGGCAATTCAAACCCACCAGTCACTCTTTGGAAAACCCTATACAGGGTTCCTATGAGTCTGAATCAGTTTAACGGCACTTAACAACAACAACAACAACAGCAATTGGAATTAGTCAAATGATAAATAATAACTATCCAGTTACATGAACCAGAGAATTTCAAATAGTGTTAAAGTGTGAGAAAGTATTTTAAGTTTAAAAGTTGAATTACTTGGCATCTATGATAGAATAGTTGGTATCATCATTTAATCTTTGAAATTAGTAGCCTAGCTTCCTGATTTCCATTTGTGGAATACATAGATCACTTTGGTGAAATGAAGATTGAAAACTAAGAATTTGCTTTGACTTTGATGATTACTTTTGACAGCATGTGTTTTAACAACTATAATGACTTTAATTCTTTCATTTGAAATTTATTTGATATTTCCTTTACTCTTTTATCATATTTTATTACTTATTCATAACAATAAAGCTTTCGATTGTGTGGATCATGACAAGCTATGGACAACATTGTGAAGTATGAGTATTCCAGAACACTTAATTGTGCTCATGAGGAATCTGTA
>NW_006408522.1:43746927-43760106 GCF_000296735.1 Chrysochloris asiatica
TGGCCCAGGATCAGGCAGTGTTTCTTTCTGCTGTTCATAGGGTCGCTGTGAGTCAGTACCAACTCGATGGCACCTAACAACAACAAAAATTTATAACAATGCTAATTTTAATATTTCTGGGTTGAGATATATTTCAAAATTGAGAGGTGTGCTGTTTGTTATGTGTGTTTTCTTAGCATTGAGGGATTACAGAAGATACAAGGGGGCTTCTAAAAGTTCAAGGAAAAATGGAATTAAAATATAATGGAGTTTTTCCGTGAACTTGTTGAAGCCCCCTTTTAAGGAGGCAAAAACTCCAGGGATTTCTAAGAAGAAGTATTTTCTGTAGAGTTTCGTTCAGTGGTTCTTTCTTACTGTTATGTGGGTCTGATTTGGTATTTCATCCTACCAACAGGAATCAAGTGGTAAACTCGTTTAAGACATTCTGTGTAAATGAACTCCTAATGGACAGACTGTTGATGCTAAGTTTGGTCTTTTGTTTAACTCAGCTGTATGATATCAGCTGAAAATATAGCTGTTGATTCAGTCTAGCCAAGCACCTGTCAGCAGAAAATAGCTTCTTCCCCGAAACAACTAGGAATGCTGGATTAGTGCAGCCAGCTCTGCATTCCAGTGAAGTGCAACTGTTTGAGATGTCTCAGTGACACAATCCTTTTCTCTCATTGTATTGACAGGCTGTGCTGGAGACTATTCGGAACCTGATGAATACCGATTGTGTGGTACCTGACTGGCTACATGACATCATTTTAGGTTACGGGGATCCAAGCAGTGCACATTATTCAAAAATGCCCAATCAGATTGCCACCCTTGATTTCAATGATACATTTCTCTCCATTGAGCATTTAAAAGCCAGCTTTCCTGGGCATAATGTTAAAGTAACTGTGGATGACCCAGCCCTGCAGATACCCCCTTTCAGGTAAAGTCAGAACTAGACATACTCTTTTCAAGCATTTTGTTGTCAGCCACCAGGACGATTAGCTAAAGTAATTCGTGGGGTATTGTATCTGGATTTTGTTTTGCAAATTTCTGCCCTCACTATAGAATAACTGAGATACGTTTATTTTAATCTGTTTTCTTAATTCGTGATATAGAAGCTATTTTAAGGCCACAACAAAATTAGCCTTGTGCTTTACAATAAGACAACAAATACTTGTTGCCTGAAAACTACTATATAAATGTATTTATAGCAGTTGGCTAAAGAAATATGTCATTGTATCTTACGGTGTATTCCCTAACGACTACACAGGACAATGCGATATTGAGCTTATTTGTGCGTGTTTTTAAGGGGGGAGGAGGGATTTAACTTTACTTACTTTCACAAAATTTAAGTATTGTTACGTGTGCTGCTAACTGAGCTTTGGTTTTAAATTTTGAGTAGATATAGCTAGAACAAAGTACCTGCAATAGTTGATTGCTATTCCCTGAATTCCTGCCTGTGGATTAGAAACAAAGTACTTATAAGTACATCTATGAGAGGTAGCCCAGGCTTGCTTTCTTAGTTGGAAATTAAAACACACAGCTTTCAACTGGCTATTAAATATGAATTTGATAATCTTACATACTAAAACATTATGTTCTTTATGGGCAATGAACAAGGAAAACCTAGAAAGAATTGATGCATTTAAATTATGGTGTTGGCAAAGAATATTGACTCTCCCATGGACTGCCAGAAGAAGAAACCAGTCCGTCTTGGAGAAGTACAGCCGGAATGCTTCTTAGACACGATGATGGCGTGTCTTCATTTCTTGTTCTTTGGATAGATTGTCAGGAGGGACCAGTCTCTGGAGAAAGATATCATGCTAGGTAAAGTGGAGAGTCAAGGACAAAGAGGAAGACCTCCAACAAGATGGATTGGCACAGTGGCAGCAACAATGGGCTCAAACATAACAACAATTGTGAGGATGGTGCAGGACCAGGCAGTGTTTTCTTCTGTTGTGACTAGGGTCCTTATGAATCGGAACCTATCGATGGCCCCTAACAACATTCTTTAAGGAGCTCTGGTAGCATAGTGGTTATGAGTCAGGCTGCTAATCTCAAGGTCACCAATTCGAAACTACCAGCAGTTCTGTGGAAGAAAGATGAGGGTTTCTGCTCCCATAAAGATTTACAGCCTTGGAAACTCAATACAGGGTCAGTATGAGTCAGAACCGACTCCATGGCACATAACCACCAACAACAACATCCTTTAAACCCCTAAACCCAGTCTTCCATTATATTTCCTTAATTATGTTAATGGTAAAACCATTCCTTTGGTCACTGCATCTTGAAAATTCACCAATATTTTTTAATGTTTTTACTTCTGTAACTCCATGCCTCAGAGTTTGCCTCCACCCTCCAACTTTCTTTACCCTATCCTGACACCAACCCCTCCTCCCTTGTCTCTTTCTACTTCTCTGCTGAGTTCAGTAATTTGTTGCAGTGGTCACACATAACTCACAGACAGTACTCACCATATGGATTTTTTAGGGAAGTTAACAGGGTACAATAAAGGATTCAAAACAACTCAGGAGACAGCGGTTCTACGGTCAGGAACATCGCTCCTGAGCCATGCTGCAGGCATGCTTCTCTATGGTAGTTGACCTCGCCGTCTCGTGGCCCTTTGACCTCTGCCCTGCTCTGAAAGTGTTACAAACTCCTTTAGCTCTGCTGATGAATGTCCAAAGAGCACCCAGTTCTGCAGGCAAGCCAGCCTCCTGCCCAAAGGTGCTCAGCTCTACTTGTCCAAAGGGCTGAGAAGCCTGCTGCTCTGTCTCTCCATGTTGCATCTGCGGGTGACACTTTTCGATGCAGGGCTCCAGAGCCCCAAAGGATGTGTTTGCTTCACTCATGGCTCTCCTTTTGTGATAGTCCTGGGATTGTCTTGTGGCATCTGAGATGGCTTGTTTGACGCTGGTGGATTGGCAAAATCAAGGACGTCTGAGTTAGAGTCTTGTACTTTATATTTGCACGGTCCCACCCAATCATGGTGGGAGTTACAAAGACTGTGAATAGAAGAGTCATACCAAGTAAAACTCCTTTACTACAGAAGGACACATATAAAGCACTTCACAGTGCATGTGACATACCTATGTAAATGTGTCATCTTTGGTTCTCCCTGAATCTAATCTGAACACCTTGAACTATATTCCTAATTCATATTAATGCTTGTAAATCTGCTGTTTTCAGAGTTTATATACTAATAGTGAGTTTTTTAAGTCATCAGTGTTTCTTAGTCATACGATTATCCTCCATAAAGTGTCTTGCACAAGATAGATGCTCAGTAAATTGTTGTTAATGGCAAAAATGAATAAATATTTTGGTCTTGTAGGATAACTTTCCCAGCAAGAAGTGGAAAAGGGAAAAAAAGGAAAGAAGCAGATGGGGACGATGAAGGCATTGAAGAGGCAAAAACCTTAGTTGTTGAACCTCATGTTATTCCTAATAGGGGACCTTATCCTTACAACCAACCCAAACGGTACTTGTCCTACCTATATTAATTATATTAATGAATAAGATTTTGCTATTTAAAATGGATTGGTAATATTTATAAAGTTTCTAAATATTTGAAAGCTCCAGAACGCTTCTGTTTCTGTACTCTTTCCTTGTATCCTGTTGTTGTTGTTAGGCTCTAACTCATAGAGACCCTGGATAGGGCTTCCTAGGAATGCCTGGTGAGCTCGAACCACCAACCTTGTGGTTCAAACCAACCTTGCCGTTCCAGCGCCTTAACCCACAGCACCATACCAGGACACCTGTGTCCTGTTGACTAGTCAGCTGAATATATCAGACATTTTGGGCCATTTTATAGTCATGATATTTCAAAAAGAAATGAGGTGCTGTGGGTTGGGCATTGGGCTGCTAACCACAAGTTCCGCAATTCAGGCTCACCAAGTGCTCTTCGGGAAAAACGTCTGCTGCCATAAAGACTTGTGGTTTCAGAAACCCTATATAGCATCACTGGGTGTTGGAATTAACTCAGTGGCAGCCGGTTTGGTTTATGAGAGATAAATGCTAAGAGGACTTCTTTCACTTGAGCACTTCAAGAGCCTTTGTAACATATAGCAGCAGCACTCACGTGGGCTGTGACTAATTAAGTAACATGCTTAGTACTAGATTGGGAATCACAATGTTGACACTGACGATGAGGTGTGATGGGCTGAGTGTACTGAGAAGTAACTGTAATCTTTCTTCTCCAAGATTTCTTCAGTTTTAGTTGGTTCAATGGGGGACGGGGGGTGTGTGAGAAAGAAAGCGGTCATTTTGTAGATAATGAGAGAACCAAACCAGATACAAGTACAGAGCAGATGCTTAAACCTCTGATCATCATCTAAATATTTACTAAATGTCATTTGTATTTTTAACCAACATTTTATCTACTCTTATTTTCAGGAATACAATTCAGTTCACGCATACACAGATAGAGGCTATTCGTGCTGGAATGCAGCCTGGGCTGACTATGGTAAGGCTTATTATACGTGCTCTGCAATTGATGATGACGAGAAACAAGAACCTAATCTTTAGAGTGTGTTCTCTCTGAACACAAAACCCCAGTTTAATTTAAATATTTCAATTGTGACATATATCTGGAAATCTTGCTGTTTATTTCAGTGTTCATAAATAAAGTTTTATTGTAACACAGCAATGCCCATTTGTCTATGGCTGATTTCACAGCACAATTAAATGCTTGCAACAGAGATTGTGGTCCATTAAAAACCTAAACTATTTCTTATTTCTGTCTCTTTACAGAAAAAAAGTCTGTTGACCACTAATTTAAAAGTGTTTTGTTTCGTTCCCAAGTATTTGGAACATTTCTTCTTCCACTTACTGATTTCTAGTCTAACCATTATGGTCAGAGAACATACATTGTATGATTTCAGTTTCTATTTTGTTTCTTAATTTGTTATGATTGGTTTTAAGACCCAGAATATTTATGACCTCTCTTGGTGAATGCTTCATGTGCACTAGAATATATGTTCTGTTGTTTGGGGGAATATTTTTGAAATGTCAGTTAGATCCATCTGATTGATGATGTTGGTCATTACTTTATGCTTGCTGATTTTCTTATAAATCCTGAGAAAGGGGTTTTGCTGTTTCTCCTTTCAGTTCTGTCAGTTTCCGCTTTGTATATTTTGAAGCTTTATACATGGGTGCATTAACATAGAGGATTGTTACATTTTCTTGGTAAACTGACCATTTTATCATTATGTATTGAAATTTGCTTTCTTTTGATTAGTGTTTGCATGATCCATCTTTTTCAGTGATTTTACTTCTAAACCACTTAGTATATTTGAAGTGAGTTTCCTATATAGATAGCATACAGTTGAGTCTTGTATTATTAATTCTGACAGTCTTTCTTTTCATTGGTGTATTTAGACCATTTATATTTAATGTAATTTTTGTATATTGAATTTAGACCTACCATTTTTTGTGTTCTTCTTTGTTTTGTGTTTCTATGTTTCTTCTCCTTTCTTGCTTGATTTCCTGAATTATTTGAACACTTTTTAGTGTTCCACTTTAATTTACCTATTTGATTGTTATTTTTCTACTTATCTTTTATGTAGTTTTTACAAGTGATTGCTTTGGGGAATTACACTGTACATAATTTCTCATCATCTACTTAGAATTAATATTTTATCACTTCAAGGAACTTTAGACGAGAGTAGTCTATTATTATATTGACCTTGGTATTTAGTATTTCTCTTGTTCTTCTTTCAATCCTGATATACAGATTTCTTCTGGTATCATCTTTCCGTCTGGAGAGCTTCTTTTACTACTTCTTTTAGAACATGACTACCAACAGTGAATTTTCTTTGTTTTCTTATATCTAAAAATTCCTTTAATTCACTTTCATTACATTCCTAAAAGACATTGTCACTGAATGTAGATTATTAGGTTAATAGTTCCGTTTTTCCATTTCTTTTTGGTTTCTTCCCTTTTATTTAAAAAAATGAGAAAGTCTTGCACTATATGTAATTTGTCATTTTTCTCTGGCTGCTCTCAAGATTTTTTGTCTGTAGTTTTCAGCCGTTTGATTGTTATGTCTGTAGGTTTTGAGATACACACCCACACACACACATACACATATATATATATAGAGAGAGAGAGAGAGAAGGAAGGAGGGAGGGAGGGAGGGGGAGAGAGAGAGAGAGAGAGAGATGGCACCATAGGATAAATACTAGACATCAAGGTCAGTTTGAACTACAAGGTCAGCAGTTCAGACTCACCAGCCACTCGTCAGAAACCCTTTACAGGGTGACTATGAGTCAGAACTGACTTAATGGCACTTTATATATATATTGTTATTGTTGATAAGTACCTTGGAGTCGGTTCTGACTCATAGTGACCCTGCCCAGGGTTTCTGAGGCTGTAAATCTTTACGGGAGCAGAACACCTCATCTTTCTCCCGCGGAACTGCTGGTCAAACTGCTGACCTTGAGGCTAGCAACCTGATTCATAACCACTACGCTACCAGAGCTCCTTATATACATATATATATATACTCATTTTTCTCTTCTGTTACTCCAGTAGCATGAATATTAGACTTTTTGGTATTGTTCCAAAATTCATGATTCTCTGTTTATTTTCTTTCAATCTTTTTTCTGTCTGCTTTTCAAGTTGAGTAACTTCTATTGGTTAATTGTCAAGTTACCTGACTCACTATTCTTTCCATTCTGTTCTTAAGTTACTTTTTTATTGTAATGATTTTGCTTTCAGTTTTCAGTTTTCCATTTTCTAAAAATGTGATTATTTAGTATGGGTCTGTCCTTGTTTTAGGTTGTAGGCCCACCTGGCACAGGAAAAACTGATGTGGCAGTCCAAATCATATCCAACATCTACCATAACTTCCCAGAGCAGAGGACTTTAATTGTCACTCACTCCAATCAGGTAAATGACTGTGTATCTGTGGACGAGGGGGGAGAAGAAAAGGTGGGAGGGAATGGGGAACAAAGCATAATGCGAAGATGTCTCTGTTTGTGATCACTTTTTTATAGGTGTTGTAGAGCACCAGGAAAGGCCGATGAATGAGTATAGTATTTGGCAGGAAGTAATTCATGGATTTTACTGATCATGGGTAGATTATATGAGAGAGTTATAAAATCAGCATCTTAATTCTACTTCCCAAAACCCAAACCTATCGCCGTCAACTCAGTTCCAACTCAGAGTGACCCTGGACAGGGTTTCTGAGACAGTGAATCTTTACAGGAGTAGAAAGCCTCATCTTTTTCCCTGCAGAGCAGTTGGTAGGTTTGAGCTGCTGACCATGCAGTTAGCAATCCAGTGCTTATCACACAGCACCACCAAGCTCTTGGAGGAGGACAAACTTTGGAAAAAACAAAAACGAATATTGCAATGTGTGGTCAAATATGTGGATTAAATTAAAGTTCAGCACCCCTCCCCCTTTTCCATACGAAACTAGAGCTTTTATTTTGATGTTGGAAGCATTAACTCTTACTAGTTGCAATTTTCCTTATTTATATAATAAAGTATAATAAGTATTTTTAAAAGACTAAATACTGAGTTAAATGTAAACCCCTGTGAAGTATGCATATGAATGTCTATCTGTATTATAAAGAAGGACTGTTCTAGGCTATAAGTCTAATATCTAAGTATTTATAAGCAGAATTAAAGCAGTAAAACCAATCCATTTTGTATAGAATGGCTAATGAAAGAGTCTCTACCTCTACCTCTCCCTCTCTCTTCACTAAGTGTAGAAACGAGGAAGGAAGAAAAAGTAAACTTTATGGTCCCTGGCATGAAATGTAAACCATAACTGGCAGCTCTCAAAACACCCTGAAACATAAGAATACATACATGGAGAAGCTAAGCCTCTGAAGCGAATTATTTTCTGAGAATATATACTAACAATGGTGACTTCAGCTGACCAGTTCTTTAAAAGAATTAGTCTACAAATATGTGCTAAGTTTTTAGAATGTTAAATGTCAGTTACTCTTGTTATTTATCAAGTTAATCTACAGATGTTTTAGTAATACTACCCAGTTCATTCAACTGACATGTTTTTATGTGTTTCTGAAAATTATCAGTAATTATGACATGCTGATGTGGCATTGTAAGATAAGCACTGAAACAGCAAGGTTGGCAGTTTACACCCACCAGTCAGTCACTCCTTAAAAACCCTATAGTCAGTCACTATGAATTGTAACTGACTTGAAGGCACTTAAAAAAGCATACAGAATGCTGGAGTCCCGGTGTTCTGTAGGATAAGCACTAGACCTCAAGGTTGATTTGAACCACAGGCTGGTCACTCCTTGGAAACCCTCTACCAGGTCGCTATGAATTGAAACTGACTTAATGGCACTAACAACAAAAGACAATATAATAAAATTTGGGGGACTTTATATATATACATATATATATGAATCATCAGTTTTACATCCAACAAATCATACACTTTGTTTCATTACAATGATTATAATCTTGGGAGACTATCTTGATACATTTAAAATATTATTGAAAAAATTTTATTTAATTGAGAAAAAAATGTTTATTTATTAAAATTTAGTATGTAATTGTTAAGTGCCAAGTCATAGGAGCAGCTGGTGGGTTTAAACTGCTGACCTTGTGATTAGCAGTCCAGTGCTTATCTTACAGCACTTCTTATTATATAATAGTTATACCTAATTTCAAATTCTTAGAATGAACAGAGAATAAATTATGTTAATTATTGTTTTGATGTAGTATTTTTGACTAATTTTGCCATAATTTGATATGACTTCACAGTATCCTTTGCTTAATTAGTGACTCAAATCGTGAATTCATGAAGTTTATTTTGCAAAAGTAGTGAAAATCATCATTATTTGCTAAGGGTCTTCTTGGTTCTTGATATGTATATCCTCCTCGTAGATATCCATCAAAGTGTTGATTTTTCCCTTGATGAAACTTTTGTCAGCTTTTTTTTTGCAAATAGTTCCAGCAGGTCTGTAGCATCAGTCTAGTTGACAATGTAGTCTTGCTGTTTTTTCTGAGATTGTAGTGTGCACATCTGTGTGGTTCTGAAATTTGGATGGTAAGGAATGCTATGTTGTCCAAATAGAGACCGCATGGTGAATATCAAGAGTACAGATAGCAGGAAATGTTTCAGAAAAATTTTTGTTAACCTACTTAGTTTCTGAATTCTAATGGCCAAAAATTTGAAAACAAAGGATATCTATATATCCTGTTGTATATGAGGCAAGATGTTGACTTGATAGATAGAGGTAGTTAATAGTGGTAAATGAGGGTTGATATTTGAGTGGAGGCTTAATTTTAAATGATACTTTTATTCATGTATAATTCCACACTGTGAAACTTTTGTCTTTCTGCCTAATCTCATAACTAACTATGGTGGTTATGTGTCGTGGGATCGGTTCCGACTCATAGCAACCCAGTACAGGATTTCCGAGACTGTAAATCTTTATGGGAGCAGAAAGCCTCATCTTTCTCCTACGGAACAGCTGGTAGTTCTGAACTGCTGACCTTAAGGTTCGCAGCCTAATTCATAACCACTACGCTACCAGAGCTATAGGGCTCCATATATAAGGATTTGATAGGGGACCAAATGTAAACATTGCATAGATAGAAAAGAATGACACTTAAATGGCTTTCATCCGAATAGTTTACTATAAATGAATGTTCTGTTCATTGTTATATACAAAAACTTCAGAATTTCAGCCTGAGGTTTGAATACTACACTTTTATCTTTCTATTCTGTGATCTATATACACATATCCTCCCTGTACACTTACTGCTTGAGGGTTCTTCCCACCCTTACAGCCTTTTCTAGTTTTCTACACTCTTGGAAATGTTGTTGAGTGAAACAAAACTCAGTGTGACTATTAATTATTTTAAGAGTTGTAACTACTTGGAAATAGCAACTGAGCGAAAGCCTTTGTCTTTTCGCAAATTAGAAAACCAAGCCCATAGCCACCAAGTCCATTCTGACTCATAGCAATCCTATATGACGGGGTGTAACTGTCCCCATATGGTTTCCAACTACTACCAGGGCAGAAGTTTAGTGACTATGTGATTTTTAGGGTTTCAGGCAATTCATTTAGCCAAGTAAACATAAATAAGCAGCAATTTCAGAACTCAATAAAAATACTATTTTGTTTGTTGTTGTTGTTAAGTGCCGTCGAGTCGGTTTTTGTTTAGATTATAAATTATTGTTGGTAAGTGCATTCGAGTCGGGACTCATACCTGCCCTGTATAGGGCTTCTGAGGAGCAGCTGCTGAGTTCAAACCACTAACCTTGCGGTCTAGTGCTTATTCTGTAACGTCACACCAATGTAAAACTTACGTTTCATTTCTGAGTCTTATATAACCTTGCAGTGCTCATTTTTTCCCATCCTTCTAAAAGCTATGTTTTTGTTTTTCAAGAAGTCTGCTGATTCCTTGAAGCTCACTCTTCTATTTGTTTTGTTCTTCAGGCCCTGAACCAGTTGTTTGAGAAAATTATGGCTTTAGACATTGATGAGCGCCACCTACTGCGTCTTGGTCATGGAGAAGAAGAACTAGAGACAGAGAAAGATTTCAGCAGGTGAGTTAGTGGGGGTGAAGTTTGAAACAGTTTTTAGCCGTCTTTTCTTTTTCTTCGGTGACTAAAACACCAGAAGAGAGCAATAAATATTATAACTTAATTATCAGAGGATCTGGCATAGCCTACTTAGATTATAGATTAATTTCAAATGCTGGTTATGATCTTCCTCAGCTTTAAGTCAGCATATTTATGCCATTGTTCCTTCATGTGTGTAATTATTTCAGTGAGGCAAGCTATCTTGTTCAGCTTTTAAAAATTGCAAATTGGTGGAATAAAACTCAAAATTATAAAAAAGTTAGGCTTACTGATCAGAAAGAGACTAGAGGAACCTGAAACTATTGCTCTCAACCACCCTTTAGTCTGGAATAGAACCCTTGTGGCCCAATTTCAGCCAAGCAGTAGTTAGCAGTATATATAGGAAGGTGTGCTCACAATGGAATGGTCAGCCAATCAAGATCAGAACAGCAGCACTTACCTAAGAATGAAGTTGAGAAGGGTTGGGAAAAGGAAGGTGTACTGGAACCAGGAACCACAGGGAGGAAGTGGGATAACTGTTATTACATGGTGGATATTGTAATCACTGAGATGAAACAAAGTATATAATCTATTGAATGTAACACTGATGATTGCTCTGTAAACCTTTATTCAATTCACAATAAAAAGCTTCAAATGTATTTCAGATTGCCATTTAATTTCTATTTACTGAGGTAGTTATTTATATTGCCAATACAGGTCTCTTAAAACTGTACAACTTTAGTTAATTCCTTTTTTTTTACATTTCATCCAGACATTTAATATGGCTAGTATCTTAGCCACCTAGTAAGGGATTGATTTATTATTTAATGAAATATAATTTGAAGATAGTGATAATATAAACTTTGAGGTATGATTTCAGATACTCAATTGCCAGTTTAAGTAGACTTTATGTTTAATACGATGTTCTAAAGTGGTTATACTTATATAATACACGTTTCTTCTGTTAGCGTTTTAATATTTTTCCTTTAAAGTTGCTTTATGATAATAGCTTACTTCATTCATATTAAACTCTATTTGTAAAGCACAGTCTCAGACCACAGACATAATTAACAATTGTACATATTTAATACAATCTTTGGATATTGAACATTACCTTTGACTGACTTAACCACATACATTAATTAAAAGTGTTAAACTATTATATTGTATCTATTTTGAATTCTTGTAAGGCAGAGCTCAGTGAACACTTGTTAGCTTAGAAAAAGGTGATTTTGTTACAGAGGGCAGATAACATATGATATAATTTATTTGGGACTCCGGATTCTCTTAGTTGGGTTTTTTTTTTTTTAACTTTTATTGTGAATTGAGTGATTTGCAGAGCAAATCAGTTTTCCATCAGCATTTCATACACATTTGTTTCATCTCATGATCCCCACAATGTGCCACTTTCTATGTCCCGTTCCCATGGCTCCTCCTTACCTAACCCTGCCTGCCTTCCTCAGAATTTGGTCATTAGGCAAATTCTGCCCTTTTGATTTCAGTGTTTACTTATTCTAAGGAATGCATGCCTCCTTTGTGTTACTGGTCACTTTATAGGGGACTCTGAATTATTTATATTGGATCAGTGATACTTCTCTGAGATTTTCCCATATGTAAGCCTCATAATAAAGCTAATTTATCAAAGTGGGTTAGCCTCTAAAATCTAATAACTCAGAATTTAGTATTAATGAAATGCTTGATGCTATAATCATAAAAGTTTTTTAAAAAATACTATAAGAAAATAGAAGTAAAATTTTTAAATGGCTTTAGCTGCCATCACGTTTCTGAGAAAATCATTTTTGCCTTCAGCTGTATAAGCCAAGATCCAGGTTTTGTTAGTATGTGCATGTTTGTTCAATGGGCCCATCCTTTCATGTTTTCTCTCCTTGTCATAGTAAAGAATAGGGTTTATTGTTTCATTGTAAAATTTATATAGTTGTCCCTAAAGAAAAATTTCAAACACAATTAGTACACAGGGATAGTATCATTAAAATAATATCACTGTCTCAAAACAAGCTTTTGTTAGTCTTTTTTTCAACAATCAGCTGTAGTCATGCTACTATTATTTGTAGTTTTTTTTTGTTTTTTTTTCCTTCTTAAATGTTTTATTGTGAATTGTGTGGTAGTTTACATGGGAGAACATTAGTTTTACATTCATTCTATCCTATATCGTCTCATTGCCATGGTTACAATCCCCCCCATGCAGTCCTTCCCCCGTGCCCCCCAGGTCTTCAGCACACAGTCACTCTCCCTCTCTGGATCTAAAGTCTCCAGCTGCTCCAGCACTCCACATCATCTTCTCTGCCTCCATTTCAGGCATCACTGCTTCTCTGGGTAGGGTCCTGCTCTCTGCTCTTCTCCCTTGAGGGTCCTAGGGACCTCCGCTCCTAGACTGAAAAGCTAATCACTCCCCTCCTTGCTATAAAACGTCTACCTTTACATTTCCACAATCAGTCCTGATAACAATTTTTCACTATTGTATCACAAGAGCCCCATCTGTATTTCATTGCATTAGCCCTGCCTAGTCAAATTGAATACTACTCACTGTAGATTCTACCTTGCTCCAGGCCCTCTGGCTCTAGGTTCCCTCTTGAAAGCTTGTAAGCCAGTCACTTCTTGCCTTTTTAGCCCCCCAACCCCCATTTTGGGTA
>NW_006408522.1:43767036-43772803 GCF_000296735.1 Chrysochloris asiatica
ATGAGGTCTCTTTCCCTCCCTACAGCCCTCTCCATCTCTTTCCTGTGTTAAAAAACACAGGAACAAAAAGCAAACAAGAAAAGTTCAAGGCCTGCTCTTGGGCTGAGTATCTGTCGGCTGTTTGGTTTTAAGTGGATACCGACTCTTTAAATTTCGGGGAGATCTATGCACACGCGTAGTAGAACCCTTCGAGGGTGGGGCTGGAGTATCCACTAGCTCAGGCACCCCTATAGTTATCAGATTGGAGGTACGCAGACAACAAGGGACCAACAAAAAGATAACCAAAAAAAAGAATGTCCACACCTCTATCTCTGCGGCTCTGTCAGTTGTCCGTGGCTGCTCTGATCCTTCCCCCGCTTGGCCCCACACAAAATGGTGGCTCCTGGAGCAGCTGAGCGTCCCGAACCAGGAAGTAATGAATTTCTTGCTTTTGCCACAAACTCCTCAGCTGTAAGTTTTCCAACCTTCTAAATATTCCTTTATATGTGGTTCAGAGTACTGGGACCATTCCCTAAGACTTCTTGGCCCTGTATTCTGTGTTGTTCTCGGCAGAGCTTGTCACTACACTTCTACCCGATCTGCCATCTTTTTCCAGAAATCTATTATTTGTAGTTTTATATGTTTCTTTATTAATTAACATTATATCCAAGGAATTTTGGCATTTTATTAGACTATAAACATTCCTAAATTCTTTTTTGTATTATAGAAGCGTTCAGTATAAAAATAATTTTAAATGATAAAGAAGCAACCAGAAAAATGTCACTCACTAATGTTTACATCTTTATAGTTGACAAATTCTCAAAACCAGTTCTTTTTGTCATGTTTTAATCATGTTATCTCTTTTCTGCTTTTAATCATTTCTTACTGTATAGAGGATCAGCCTTGGATTTATTAGTTTGTCACTTCTTTGAACATGTGAGCAGCTGTGATTACACTCTAGTCATCTTTTTTAGTGTTGTACTTTGTTACTGTGGGGAAAATAAGTATAGTTTTGGGTTCCAATTCTGCTCTTCAGCTTTCATTCTTAGCTACATATTTCTGGGAAATGTACTCTCTTCAAGCTTCTTACCCAAAACTAAACCAAACTTACTATCATCTAGGCGATTCCTGAGGCTGGAAATCTTTACTTGTTTTTCTCCTGTGGAGTGACTGGAGGGTTAGCAATCCTGTGCTTATCCTATAGCGCCAACAGGGCTCCTTCTTCTCGCTTCAGATTTCATATTTACAAACTAGCTGGGGTCAGGGTTGCTAAGCTGCATGCTGAGCTATGTGTAGATTTAAGAAATGATTAAATATGTGTAAAATTAATTTCCAAAGTATTTAGAACTAATTTACTTGAATAATGTAAAACAGTGTTACTTAAGGTAACCGATCTATACAAGGCGGGGGTTGGGGAGTGGGAGGGAAGGGTGAGCTTCAAAAAGCTCATGGAAAACTTATAGTAAAAGGTCATGGAATTTTTCCATGAGCTTTTTGAAACCCACTCATACTTGTTTTTGGTCTGTCATGAGGTAAGGAGTTTGTACCAGAATTCATTGCACTGTTATACTGCTTCCTTCTTTATGAAAGTCTTGTTACTGGTGGAGAGGGAGTGAACTAAATGATTTTTTGTTCTTTGCAGACCAATTAAAAAATTGCAGATCAGAAGTAGTCCATAGACTACACTTTAACTTTGGTGTTTGTTATTTTTCTATTTTGCTGACAGTTTCCTTATAAGTCAAGTCTTTGTTCACAATTTTGCCTTTTTGCATAATTAAAATTTGTAGGTATGGACGAGTTAATTACGTCCTGGCTCGAAGAATAGAACTACTAGAAGAAGTGAAACGATTACAGAAGAGCCTAGGGGTTCCAGGAGATGCGTCTTATACATGTGAAACTGCAGGCTATTTCTTCTTATATCAGGTAAGAAATACCCGGTTAGATGGTGGTGGTTGTGTGCCAGTAAGTCGGTTCCGACTCACAGCAACCTTAAGTAGGTCTTCTGAAGCTGCAGATCTTTACAGGAACAGAAAGAAAGCATCTTTTTCTTGCGGAGTTACTGGTAGGTTTCACCTACTGACCTTGTGGGTAGCAGCCTAGCTTGTAACCCACTATGCTACCAGGGTTCCTTTAGATAAGATGTTGTTAAGTGTCATCAAGTGGGTTCCAACTCACAGTAACTTTATGTAGGGTTTCTGAGGCTAAATCACTGTGAGAGCAAAAAGTCGTATCTTTTTCCCACCAAGCGACTAGCAGACTCAAGCCGCAGACCTTGTAGATCATAGTCCAGTGCTTATCCTCTATTTTTTAAAATCATAATTCATTGCATATGGTTTCCAGAAAGAAATGGGAATGGATTCTTAAAATCCTTCTTGAAGGGCTTTTTTGATGGGTAGATTAAAATATATAGTGTTAGTAAAGCTATAATTATGTATGTTAAATGTTTGTATTTTCTTTTATTTTCCATTTTCTTTGTTAAATAACTTTGATGACTCATGCAGTGAAAAGCCACTACTGCTACTTTGCTTTTATTTTTTGCTATTGGCAAAGTTTCCAGTCTTTTTATATTTTTTTTCTATGGAAATAATAGGAGCCTTGGTGGCACAAGGGACGCTTGCAACTTACCAAAAGGTCGGCGAATTCAAAGCCACCAGCTGCTCCATGGAAGAAAGATGTGGCAGACGAATTCTATAAAGATTGACCACCTTGGAAACCCTGTAGAACACTCCTACTCTGTGCTCTAGGGTTGCAATGAGTTAAAATTGACTGGACAGCAGTCGGTTTGATTTTAGTTTGGCATATGGAAATGTAATTAAAATATTCTAGTTACCCAGGAGTTACAATGTACAGTTCTGTAATGTACTTTTACTCTGCCTATTAACCAGCCAATGAAGAAAGTATATTATCCTTATAACATCCAGAAATAAATTATTCTTAGAAGTAATTGCAGGGTACAGCTTAAGTTAAAATTTCTTTTGACTCAATTTAGAGGTGTGCTTTCACTTTTTGTTAGGGTTAATTTTGTTGTTGTTGTTGTTAAGTGCCGTTGAGTCGTGTCCGACCCATAGCGACCCTGTACAGGGTTTCCAAGGATGTAAATCTTTACGGGAGTAGAAAGCCTGATCTTTCTCCCGCGGAGCAGCTGGTAGTTTCGAACCGCTGATCTTAAGGTTCGCAGCCCGATTCGTAACCACTACGCTACCAGAGCTCCTTAGGGTTAATTTTAGGAGTATGAAAATCTAGTGGTAGTACAAAACTAAATAAACTGAATGAAACTTTACTGTAATAGTTTATCTACTAATAATTTTTAATGATTAAGGTATAATTAAATAATGATGGTTTTTGTTTAACTTTTTCTCTTTGTTTGATCTTATTAATATATTTTAGATATAAATTGTAACTGAAACTTTGAAATGCATGTGAAAGAACGGGTTTGAACTCATTTTTTAAGTAGCTGTATAAACCAATTGAGTACCATTCAAAATGAACTGATTTGATGGTTTCTTGTGAAAGTTCTCAACTTCTGTGCTTATTTGACAAATGAAGATTACTAGGCTCTCAGTGAAAACTGCTTTTAAAAGTAGGATAAATGACCTACAGATTGTGGAGATTTATAATAAATTTCAGGACAAATAAACTTGAGGCTTTACGAGGTAGGTTAACAATTTTCAACATCCCACAGTACATTGGATATGTGGTTTAAAAGGAAAATTCCTAAGCCATGTCCTCAGAGATCTTCAGACTGAATAAAAGCCTGGAATGGGATGCAGGAATCTACAGTTTTATTTAGCTCCTCAGATTGCTGCCTACTGACCACGTTTTGAGAAACACTAAAGCTCTATTAGATGACCAGGGAGCATTACAGCTGAGCTTAAGTGAGAACTGGCTGCTAATACCACAGCTAACATTATCCAGCAGTTGTCACGGAGTCGGTTTCTACTCATGAAGACCTCCTGGATATCCAGGTAGAACTGCACCAAAGGGTTTCCAGCAGTAGATTGCCAGGCTTTTGTTCCAAGGCATTTGTGGGTAGACTTGGACTCCACCTTTCAGTTACCAGCCATGCATGTTACTCATTCGCACCACCCAGGATTCCAGCTAACATATGTGTGTCTGTCTATATTGTGTATGCAACTTTAAGGACAGAGTCAAACTAGTACATAGTTTCCAAGGTTGTAATCTTTATGGAAACAGACTGCCACAGCTTTTTCCCACAGATTAGCTGGTGGGTTCAAATGGCCAACCTTTCAGTTGACTGGTGAGCACTTCACCTTGGTGCTTCCAGATCTCCTTAGCTAATATCAGCAAGGGTATAGTTGAACTAAGGAGCCCTGGTAGCATAGTGTGTTACCAGTTGGGCTGCTAACCACAAGGTCAGTAGTTGGAATCTACCCGTTGCTCCTCAGAAGGAAAATGAGGCTTTCTGCTCCTGTAAAGATTTACAACCTCAAAAATTCTACACACGATTTCTATAGGTGGGGACTAACTCAGTGGCACACAGCCACCATAGTTGAACTGTGTAACAAAAGTTGCGAAGTGATCTTTCTAATATATGTTCATTTAAATCAGAAGTCCTTTGTAAATGTACTCAACATAAATGTAATAATTATAAAGATCTGAATATTGTTATTAGTGTTGTTGTTAAGTGCCATTGAGTTGGCTCCTACTCATAGCAGCCCTTTATAGAGTTTCTAAGGGATGGCCAGTGAGTTTCAACCTCTGACCTTGTGATTAGCAGTCCAGTGCTGACCTCACAGTGCCGCACAGTAATGTGCAAAGACCTGGAAGAAGGGTGGGAAAGAAACTGAGATACTGGTTTAAAAAAAAGAATTCTTTGCCCAGAGAACTTTTTAAAAACTGGGGCTAATGCTAAGCTGCCTTTAACGTACATGGAGAATGTACAGTGTCTGAGGTAAGTCATGACATGGCCCTGGGATTGAATACCTTTTGTCAATGATTATAAAGGTTACAGTCATGAAAGAAAGAAAACTCTGCCTGTGACTTGTATGAAAATTAGTCATAATGCAGTCAAAGACTGCATTTTTTTTCCTTTATCTGAAAGATATTATTTTTATACATTTCTTATTAATTTTATCATTTTAAACATAAATAATTAGTTAGATGTTAACTTCAGATCCCTTTTCCTATAGGTTATGTCTCGTTGGGAAGAGTATATCAGCAAAGTGAAAAACAAAGGAAATGCATTACCAGATATTACGGAAATCTCCACTTTCTTCCCTTTTCGTGAATACTTTGCAAATGCCCCTCAGCCTATTTTTAAAGGCAGGTCTTACGAAGAGGACATGGAAATTGCTGAAGGATGTTTCAGGCATATTAAGAAAATTTTTACTCAGCTCGAGGTAAGGAATCTTAAATTCTTTTAACTTAGTTTTTAAGGTTTTCAGGTTGTTACTGTTAGGTGCCATCGTGTCAGTTCTGACTCATAGCAACCCTTTGCACAACACAGTGCAGCCTTGCTCAGTCCTGTGCTATCACACTCGTGAGCCTATCGTATGATGTGTGAGCCCATTGTTGCTGGCGCTGTCAGTCCATCCCATTGGAGATACTCCGATTTCTCACTGACCCTCCACTCTACTGAACATGATGTCCTTGTTCAAGCAAGAACTGGTCCCACCTGACAACATATACAAAGAACAAGAGACCAAGTCTCACCATCTTGGCTTCTAACGAGCATTTTTGTCATACTTTTTCCAAGAAGTATGTTTTGGTTTGTTTTTCTGGTAGTCCACAGTCCTTTTAAGATGCTTCTGCAACACCATAATTCAAA